>NC_134029.1:24644533-24873478 GCF_964204645.1 Tubulanus polymorphus
GTCGCTGTATATACTCGACACTGCGACAGGGTTTTCATCGCTCAATGAACCCTGAATAATAAATAACTCTTAACCCGCTATACTATCATCATCTTCATCATCATCTTCCATCTTATAGCTTCGAATATTCTGTTCTATCCTTATTGGAACTTCTCCGTTAATCATGTAGTAATTCGCAACGGCCTGGTCGGACATTTTTGGTCGGCTAGATTTAGCCCGGGCCAAAACAGACATGGGCCCATTTGACACCAGTGTGAGGTTCAGGCCAAATTTGGCTATAATGCCATCAATGAATCACGTGTTGGTACTCTGTATCTGTTCAGCAGTTTGGCTATGACTCCAAGTCAGTCTCCTCTCTCCTCTCTCCTCTCTCCTCTCTCCTCTCTCCTCCTCTCCTCCTCTCTCCTCTCCTCTCTCCTCTCTCCTCTCTCCTCTCTCCTCTCTCCTCTCTCCTCTCTCCTCTCTCTCTCTCTCCTCTCTCTCTCTCTCTCTCCTCTCTCTCTCCTCTCTCCTCTCTCCTCTCCTCTCTACTCTCTCCTCTCTCCTCTCTCCTCTCCTCCTCTCTCCTCTCTCCTCTCTCCTCTCTCCTCTCCTCTCTTCTCCTCTCCTCCTCTCTCCTCCTCTCTACTCTCTTCTCCTCTCCTCTCCTCTTCTCTGCTCGGTCCATGCGTTTATATTGCACAAATCGTTCATAATGATTAGAAACGACGCGACAAGCGAGACACAAAATATAACATTGAACAGGTTTAAATTGATTGATAACCTTTAAACTAATAAACACTAATCATTTCTGACAGATATTACAAACTATAGCTTTCATAATGGAAGTCATTGCCAGTCATCGGGCGTTTTCTTATTCTTAATTCCTATTCATCATCAACCCCTGAAATCATGGCGGCGGCCGCGGCCAGATTGATGAGTTTTCATCACAGTTTTCCGATGTAAAAGGTTCAAGGATTTCGTGGAGCTTTTGTTTTTTAAACATATCGTGACAACTCTAATTGAATGATTTGTGCGATTGATCGCATGTTCACTAGAAATCTATTTCATTTCTCGTTTCAGACGCCGTGTCGTTAGTTTTAGATATTTTAATGGTTTTTTAAACTCATGAATATTTCGCGTTTATTCTTATTGAGGTTCTTGACTTAATAAACAATTAGTGAACTGAATGAATTGGCGAGTTCACTTTTAGTTTTTTGTCGTATGAAGCGAGATGTCACTGGCTGCAAGATGACGCCATGCATTTGCAATTCAGATGCTCTTTCTCAAGTTCCCGAGAAAGCATCAAGGGCTAATTTCAGCCTGCTGCACAGTAAATAGAATTCTTGCCCAACATTTTGTCATTTGAATTAATTTTTAAACTAATGGTGGCTGATTCCAGGGTATCTCTGTATAAGTGTCAGTCTACGCTTTGTCGGTTCTACACAGAATATTCTATTTAAAATCTGTCTGTACCGAGTTTCAGAAAAATAGTCTCGAGAAATCAACGTTAACTGAGGGAGTGAGATGGGGGGGGGTCTCAGGAGGGGGGGGGGTTTGTTGAGATGGAGGAGTCTTCGATAGTTTTATGCATGAGATGAAGTGTGATGCTATATTTGATAACAAAATTTGATGTTAGTTGCAAGTGTAGTGTTTTAGTCGTGTATAGCAGTAGTAGTAGTAGCTAGTAGTAGCGAGTAGTGGCTAGTTGTAGCGGATAGTAGTATATAGTAGTAGCAGGTAGTATATAGTAGTAGCGAGTAGTATTAGCTAGTAGTATATAGTAGTAGCTAGTAGTAGCGGGTAGTGGCTAGTTGTAGTATATAGTAGTAGCGAGTAGTATTAGCTAGTAGTATATAGTAGTAGCTAGTAGTAGCGAGTAGTGGCTAGTTGTAGCGGATAGTAGTATGTAGTAGTAGCGGGTAGTATATAGTAGTAGCGGGTAGTATTAGCTAGTAGTATATAGTAGTAGCGGGTAGTAGTATATAGTAGTAGCGAGTAGTATTAGCTAGTAGTATATAGTAGTAGCGGGTAGTAGTATATAGTAGTAGCGAGTAGTATTAGCTAGTAGTATATAGTAGTAGTAGTATAGTAGTGTAGTAAACCACAGCGGCGTGTAAAGGTTAATATGTATTTAGACTGACTGGTAACCCCACCACCCCCTGCCTGCTGCGGCTGCTGCTGCTGCTGGATGGATGGCCGCTGGATGTTTTTTTTTCGATACATTCGCAACTATCAATTACAGGTTGAGAATCAGTATTAACTGGAGTTGCTCTCCGCATTCCCGGCCGCACGACGTGTTATCATTGCGCACTATACAGTCTGAAGCGAGGGTTTCATAGGGATTTGTTTTGGTTTTGTTTGTAGCTGTTCTCCGCGTCCGATAACTAGTGCACTTAATGCGTCATGAAAATCAGTAAATCCAATTCTTTTTTTAAAAATTATCGTCGCTTGGTTATAATCATCGGAGTCCCAGTTGTGAGTCACAGTTGTGGAGTCCCAGTAATGAGTCACAGTTGTGGAGTCTCAGTTGTGGAGTCTTTACTGAAGTCCAAAAGTGGTGTCTTAAATCCTAAGTCTTTAGTAAGTTGTTAGATTGGCTTTAGAACAAACGCGTGGTTGGTGAGATATGATAGAAAAACTGCAAATTTAATAGGTTGAAAAATTTGAATAAATTTTAAAAAAATTCGTGTAAAAAAAGTCGTGTTGATGAATAGAATCGAATTGATCTGTACCCAGTTACGCAGTTCAAGGTTAAATTTGACTTCAATTCGAGTTGGAATCTATGGAGTCACTGTGTGAGGAACCGGGTCTAGGATGTACTCACGATGCATCGCCTCCGGCTCACTGAGATATCAGAATCTAGCCCTTTATTAACCTCCCCTCCCCGCAGTCTACGAGTAAAACATGAAGTCTATACGATCTGTGACCTTTACATATTAAAAACAAGACCTATTCCATAATCCATTATACCTCCTACCGCGGAGGTAACACCTCTTTCACCTCTCTCTCTCTCTCCTGCTATCGCGGGTAGAGAGCTTTTACTGTTGTTTGAAGTTGTTTAATCAGTTGTATTAATTCGGTGCACAGTTTAAACTCATTGACCCATAGTTGATATCGTACTATTTGACCATGGATTGAATCCCTCGCTTGCCAGTGAGTAAACAAGCACTGAACGTGTACGCAGTATAGTTTCAGGTATAGTGTTTGGTTTACTATTTATTCTCTTTTAGACGTGATTCTGATCGTTAAAATCATTCATCATCGATAAAACACAACATACTTTATAGTTTTTTCTATTGCATGAGAATAAATGACCAAGATTCAGCGATAAAGGAGCGAGGGGAGAGGGGGAGAGGACGAGAGGGGAGAGGGGGAGGGAGGGAATGAGAATGAGAGGTAGTAAGGGAGGTAGGAAGAGAAGGCTTTAGGGAGGCAGGGACTGTGAACTCTGTGTTGTAACCAGGCTGAAATGATTCAGCTCGATCTATACTCTGATAAGATACCGGACTGTTTTCTGCGACAGGAGAGTCGTCGGGGTTAACATTGATTCATTCTTAAGAAGCTTCAATTATTTTCCTAAGCCCCGTTGTGTGTTGGGGGAACTCCGCTGAGTCTAGAAGTGCATCTCTCCTAACTTCAGCTTTTAGATATTGGTCAGTTAAGAATCGAGCGGGAAGGTTTAGACAGCAGCTGAGGGGGTTTAATATCTCCACCCCAAATCGCTCAGTTTGACCATCGTGAAAAGAGTTCAGTCTAAAACGACTCCTCTGATTATTGTCTACTGACACTGATAAAAGCAGTAGTCACGGTTTTGACGCATCTTTGACATTTATGAAGACTTTCTCTAGTGTTGCATTGATTATTAGTTTGAGTGTGAGAGACTTGATTTCCTGGTCTAATGAGTTTTGTATTATGATAAGGATTTGCGCAGGATGCTCAGTGGCGTTCTGTCACCTTCACTAACTCGGCGAAAACAATCTTACAGCATGAAACCAAACACAAACTCGTGAAGATTATAATCTGAGAAATAAATTAGAAAATTCCGAACAAAAGGCTTTATTTCAAATGCGCGCATTCAATGTATTTGTATTTTGGAGGATGAGAAGGCGTTCTTCAATTTGAATCGATGATCCCCGAACAGTTCATTCATCTATTGTCGATCTTTCATTCAAATTTTTGACCAAACCGTCTCTTAAACCACATATTTTCTGAGTCCTTTCAAACACCAGTCAGTCAGTCAGTCAGCCCGTCAGTCAGCCAGCCAGTCCTTGGAGTAATCAGCCAGTTAGTTGAGTTAATTGCTGGTAGGTTACACGACTTCCGCTGAAACGAAATGACCGTCTTTTTATCTGCATCGCTGGAACAAAGAGATGAACAGATTATACGCAATTTTATAACTTATTTCTGATGAGAAAGTGTTGAGTTGGCTGAGTTCCCGATTGTGGTCAGTAGTTAAATTGGTATAAATCGTTTACTGTTAGTTTAGTAGGTTTTAATTACGTTGATTGCTACTACTGCTGCTGCTGCTGCTGTATGTTAACTACTGCACGGCTCTGATCTTAACGATAAATGCTATTGCAAACATCGATTGTTTGCCCCGATGTCATAACCCGATCGAACCCCGCCACCGCCCCCTCCCCTCCCTCCCTCCCTCCCCTCTCCCCCTCTCTCCCTCTCCCGGTTGATGAACACTGATGATGTGAGTTCTTTCAGGCAGAAAATATCAAAACCTCGTCATATTTACAAATGATGTTAACAAACAAATTAATCACATTTTACTCTCAATTCACTGAATTCATCGTCGGAGGTAGATCAGATACCTACACTCAATATCAACCGTCCTGGTGCACTGACTCAATGGGACCAGTGAACCTGACCTTAGATATTCAATGCCTCGAAACAAACCATGGGCCTTGAACAGATGGCTTAGAACCAAGGACCTAGAACAGACGGATTAGAACCCAGGGCCTACTACTGAGGGCTTTGAACCCAGGTCCTCGGAACACACGGCTTTGAACGCACATGATATTTTGTCATTTTTAAAGTAAGAATCACAATGCGGTTATTTCAATGATATCCTATTGTTGGTATTGTCAGTGATATATAGAATAGTGTCGGTTATACAGTTTCGAACGGGTCGACTTAACGTTAATGACCTGCGCGCGTTCGTCGTAAGATCCCGTCAAAAAACACTGATTTTACTCTCTACACATCTGAGCTACGAATAAAACCAACCAGTTTTATTGTCCTTTCACAATATCAGATACACTGTCGGTGCAAGAACGAGCATTAATATTCCCTTTATAATGTTAGACAAGATGAAATATTTCATGTACTGGGACTCGCTTAATAGCGTATCGCGATAGTCGTATGCATGGCCCCCTGATTCGTGGTTTATCAGAGGGGTTATATATCTCTACCACCAGCCGAGTTTATATCCTGACACAAGGGCCATGCCATTAATAAAACTGATATTACCTTTATGGCCTCGCTAAGAGAAAAACTGTAACCAGATTACTGGTGTTATACCTAACACACAGCAGCACAGATTCAAACTCTCTCTCTCTCTCTCTGAATACTACAGCAGTTTGATTTTGGGATCCGTTCGCTCTCAGTAACTGTGGGTTCAACATTTGAAAACTAATTTCATTTAACAGAACCCATATTGTCTTCCCAAAGGAATTTAGAACAAAAAACTACATGATGTTTCAACTCAATACTATTTCAGTCATAGAAAAATGGCTCATTATAGAATTGAGTCAAATACTATTCTGTATATTATTCTTTTTATTGCGGATTTAAATGAATTATGTTTTTCCTTTGTTAAGAATATGTAATGATATTTCAGATGATGGTAGTGTCTATAGCTGGGGTGCTGGTGTTGATGGTCAGATGGGTCACGGGCAGAAAGTACGATTTTTAAAGTATCCCAGGAAGATATCGTCGATTGTGGGACCGGTTGTGTCAGTAGATTGCGGTGACTATTACTCCGCTGTTCTTACAGGTACGTTTATTCCATTTATTAGGTCAGCAGTAGAATTTAGAGTGACAAAAATGAATTTCCGTCTGTCCCAGTTCTAGTGAGACAATGGAGTCAGACTATCGATGATGACCTGTCGGTAAATATGTCCCGAAGCTGGAAGTGCGGTCCGCAATTCAAACACAAATCATCACATTTTATGGAAAAAGTGTTTATTGTAAAACTAACAAATTGTCGGCGTGATGTTGAAACGGTTGAACACTTAACACGGCTACCATTAAGGGTGACTCCTATCTAACCGCACTTTGCTCCGGACATTCACTAAATTGCTCTTTTCCTGCCCGCTTTTGTGTTGACTCGAAACTATTTTTTACGCGCCCTCGACTAATATCAATTGACTGATTATTTTCAGTGTTCGAGATGTAATAATTCACACGCTCTCGAAATTAGACAAAAACCTTTAAGCCTCGTATCGCGGCCGGTTTAGAATTTATATTTTGCTAAATGGATTTCACCAGAATTTCAAGTGTTCTTTGTTTTTGGGTTTGAATAAATTATATTCATTAGTATTCAGAGTGTTGCTGAATATCGCGCGGTTTTTTTTACTGAATAAACAAAGCACCTGAAACTTTTTACTGTTAAACGCATTAATTTACGTTTTACATACATCAGAAATAAATATTTGATGGAAACAGGGAAAACGACACCGAATCGAAAATGCTTTTTCATTCATTAAATATGGCTGTTTTTTGTTGATGATATTCACCAGGACGGTTCGTCGTCGATAACGATAGTAAATTTAAAAGTTGTTGTTGTTCATTCTAGTGTTGATATAAAGTGACAAATTACTGGATGAAGTAGATCTCTTGATTGCTATATTCACCAGCACCTCTTCAACACCGCGTACAGTCATCCACCGTTTAGATGACTTCACTGTAACTCGCATACAGTATAAACTATTAAACACCTTTCGCGTTGTGGCTTTTGTCGCGACATTTTGACAATCATAAGTGTTTTTAGCGTCGTTCGGGGTTTTTTTTCAAAATCATTTTTGTCCTCAGTCTCGCGGTTAAAGCGGTGTAAACGATACACACGTAAACGTGCCGAGCCATCTGCTCACCCGTGATGCCGCCGCCACCGCCGCACGAGGTGACGTCATCTGAAAATATGCTCTACAATGAAGTTAGTCATAGTTTTTCGGTCCGGCGAAAAATTGAATCATGAAAGAAAAACTGAATTAGACGGGAATAGGAAGGGATTCCTTTCAACACGTCTCAGGCCTTACTTGAAATTGATTCAAGCCATGTTCGCGGAATTGGAAATCCATAAATGTTTCAAAATCCAGAACGAAATATAAAGATACCAAATACCAAATATCTTTGACACAAAACCTTCTTTGAAACTTAATCCCAACCCCCAAAAATAACGATTCTGGGTTAAGTTTGAATTGTTGTCCTCATTGGGAATATAAGAAGTAACCACTAACAATAAAAACAAAAATTTGAGTTTTCCTTTTTCCTGCAATTGGACCCAGACCCAAATAGCCAGATCATAAACAGATATATTTTTGCTGTACGAGTCTCAAGTAAAGCTGCGTCGAGTGAGGACGGAATGTCGCTGATACTGTCTGTACCTGTCGTGTAGTGCCGCGTGTAAACAGATGTCTAACAACCTCAATAGTGATATTAACACAGGTAAAATTGAATCAGTCAAAACCATCACATACTGGTCAGTGGCAGTGACCACTGTCCGGAGAGCACTGACCACTGTCCCGAGAGTAATTATTCTATTGACTGCAGTGATTAAGCGCTGACCGAGGTCCATTCGCTTTATTTACGCTCTTGGTAAATTACATTTTATCGAGGCTAGTGCGTGTGATTTATGGTTCAGTAACCAGCAATGCGTGATAGACCCCCTCCCCTACACTGACCGGCCGCTCCAGCCTCAGGACAGTACAAACATCCTATTGCTCGCTATTCAAGCTGAAAATTGTGAAGATCACGTTGATTTCTGGTTTGTGCTCGAACACAATCGGATATTTTCTACTTGACTGTTGACTTCCCACCCCATCTCTTTGTGCGCTGGCCCTTTACACCGAGCAGGCTCGGTCGTGTCTTAGACAGATATACGACTATATTTGAAAAGATCTCGTGAGGATGGACCTCATGAGTAACAAACAATGACTAACGTGAGAAGTTTGAGGAGACCAGTGACATTAAAACCAAATGATTAAATGCAGTTCAACTCAAAATGGGATAGAAATTCAAGTAATGATATTAATAGTTAGATATTCCCGATTAAGAGAGGGTCCACCCGGGGTCGGGTCTGTTAACACTTAGACGAGAAATTCGAACTGCGTCCGAGTAAAGAGTTTCATTACTAAATAATTAATTTGAATATACGACGAATCCCAGACGCGTAGTAAAGTAGTGAACTATGATAAACTAATGAGGCACTTGACAGCGGCGTTAATCAATGACCAGTTCGCTGTTAATTGATAAAGTGACATATGTGGTTAATTGCGAGTGTACGGTTACGATTGAAGGTATTCAAGTTCTCCGTTCCCGCCATTAATGTTCAATTCACTTAGAAATCGACCTTTTACCAACATACTATATTCGTGTAATCCGAATATCTTCCAATTTGTAGAGCTTCTGCGCTCTCAGTCCATCTTAAGGTGGACAACTATTGAAAACGCTGTATTCATAATTGTGATCTGAATATGATACAGTGACCGATACTATATTCTATCTCTCATCACCGAGCCAAATACCGAAAACGTATCTCTGAACCCCTCACAGAGATAGATATCTTTCTAAAGTTTGATTAATCCCACAACTTCTCAAGTTCAAGTGCGAGTAAATTTATTCCATAGAAATAAAAACCAAAGATTTTACACTAAGTGTAGTGAACGAAGTTCAAATAGACGGGAAAACATAAATGTGAGGGACGTCGATTAGCAGACGCCAGTATCCAGAAAACAAACTAATCGCTCTCGATTCCAAAACAATCTTTCTGATGGAAATATAGAATACTCTTCACTCGTGTATGACATGATCGGGTACTATATGTGTTATTGGTGTAGGACTTCCTTCGCGGTTTGAGGGTCCCATCCTCTCCCTCCCTTAAAATGTTCCTAAAACTTTTAATATCTGTTTTGATTCTGTGTATTTGCAGTGAGTGGTGACCTTTACCTGTGGGGTAAAAACAGTCACGTGATATCGCCGGTGATGACGTCATCGGATCGTATATATCAGCCTCATCGAGTCGACCTTGCGGGGGGTCTTCCGGTCAAATCGATATCGTGTGGATCCTGGCACGTGGCGGCCATTACTGGAAAACCGTGTAAGTAATGAACGTAAGACTAGGTCCGGGGCCCAGTTGCGCAGTCGTGACCTAAGTCGGGATGTGGTCTTAAATCGTAAGACTGGTTTAAGTTGATATATTGACTATTGCAATGGTGGACATAGACTGACCTTATATCTAAGCCATCACCGTGCAACTGGCCCTGAGTCCGATCTTTGTCTAGCTTGTGGTCGATTGTGTTATTGTGCCCTGGTCTTAGTCCTGGTCTGGTCCTGGTTCCTGGCTGCAGACCATTATATATTTCATGTACTGCAGATTGAATTACGCCAAGCCCCAATAAGGGCTACAGGATACGAATCAATATCGACTAAAAACTAAGGTCAAATTCTTTGTTTCTCTATGAGACTGAAATGATATGAGTAAGTCTGAAGCCGGCTGTCGCTGTTTGTGCGGATTAACCGGTTTAGCGCTATCGGGGCATAAGATGGATAATTGTGTCGCGCCATGCGGCATAAACCCGCGATCAAAAAGTCTTAAGTTGAAGTTAGGTTGATAATTGAATCGCCCGGTTTAGATTGGTTTAGATTGTTTAATCAGCATCCTGACAATCTGATTTGTATCGCTCACGAAAAGAAAAGTTGAATATTTGCACTTGGTCTTCAGAAATCCTAATGCGGTTGACATTTGTAAATTGTGTTTGTCTACTATAGATGAAAGTTCGCTGGCAGCGTAATGTCGACGAGTCTTATCGTAATCAACTTAATTGTCTCGACATTTGATGAACTATCAGACCCCGATACAATCCACAGCTAGAAATTATATAATATCTAAAAAGGCCAAGTCTGAATTAACCGAAGCGACATTAACCCTAACATTGACATTCAGAGATCAAAGATATTCGATCAATTATTCTTGTTGTTTAAAAAGTGGAATAAATCAGAATCAATCGGACCAAAGCTGCTTCATTCATGGCCCTAGCCTAGCTCTTTCACTCTCTCTAGCTTCGTTTGTGGTCCAGGGCTACCTTCACTTATGGCCCTGGTCTAACCTCCTTCATGGCCCTGGTCTAGCTCCCCCTTTGACCAGTTTTAGCTCCCCCCGATGGACGAGAATAAAGTGACATCGAGTCATTGACAAAAGTGCTGCAGCAAAACAGTTCGATCTGAAAGAGCGAAAGACACGCAGAGAAACTGCTGAGAAATTTCAACTTCGAAAACAAAAATAGAAAAAGTGATGTATTTTTAGGTTGGAAAACAATATTTTTCTTTAGATTATCTGTAAGCCAGTAAACGCTACCTCCCTCTCTCCACTCACACTCCTCAGGTTTACGATATTTACGCTGTTACGATGTACTTTTCTCCACAGTTTAAGTATCAATGAATCAATGAAATTCTCAGCGGTTGAAAACAAGCAAAAACTGATCGTCAATTTTTTCTGAATGTTTACCATCAGGTAAAGGGTGAAGCGCTCGTACTGTGCGAATACTCCGCGTGTATCTTACTGCGCAGCGCAGATTCCAAGAAAAATATTATTTTACGAGATATATTTATATCTGAGGTGTTAAAGAGAGATTTACCGCAGAAACTTAAAAAAAAACTCTATATTTCATATATACGTTTATTATACGGTTATTATAGAACTTGTGACGCTGTGTTTGGGTATTTGAAACTGAGTCGCTTGCCGGTTCAGGCTGGTCGGAAGATTGTTCGAACCGCAACTAAGTCTGTACTTCGATTCCCGATTTCAATATCAAACTCTCAGTTTCGCTCCCGGCAGGTGTGGTGGGTTTGTAATTGGGACATCGATTTTGAAACTGTGGGTCCATCTTTGGCGCATTAAGGCCGATCTCATCACTAAGGTTTATCTGCCATGTTTGTTTGCATCGGGCGACCAGCTTAAGACCAATGACAAGCTATAGGGTTTACCGAGCCATGTTAACCCTACAACAACATACAATGTCAAATAAAAGTGCCCCCTGTAAAATCTCGTACGTTTTTTTGAACCGTGCTGAAGTTCTGCTGTTGTTTATGTTGATCACAAATAATTATTTATGAGCCCGATTTGATACGTAATATTTTTCATCGTGTTGATTCTTTCTGCTTCGTTGAACAAATTGAATTATCATCAGTTGACATAAATTGCAATTTGCGGTTTAATTGTTGAGATGAGAGCACTGGGCTACGCACCCAACCAACCAACCGCGCTTTCACAATCATTTATTCAATTGAATTAAAACCGTTTTATAATTCATTAAAAAATGTCGCTTCAAAAAGTAGGTCAGAGGGTCACGTGTATCAAGGACAAACGAATTCATTAAAGATTCAGATCGAGGCTGTGGCTGGATTTAGAATTTCAGGAATATAATTTTGACGAATTAAGATGATATAACAAGTTTCAATTCCGACAAAGCTGCAATAATCGATGTCAAATCACTTCTAAGTTGAGCCGTATTCTGATAAATAAATCTGATTGACATTTTGAACCGTGCTTGCCTCCTGATCATGGAATAGTGACCATTGATAAGACTGAATCCATGTTCGGGCAGCAGCGATGACCTTTCTGAACGAAGAGTTAATCATACATTCACTATGCGTATACTATCACCTCTGCGTGTCGTTCTGTGTCACGTGTTAATGACCAGCACAAAATTGACAATTTTTTTCAATTCAGTAATATGTCACCCGTGTGATATTTGTCATCACATTTTCTACGCTATGAACCTCTGGTTATAGCACGTATTTTATAGTCCCTCAGTTGACTTTACGATGTAATCACGTTATTCGAATATCTCATTTCTCTTATTAAATTAGCATCATATTCATCTTTGCTCCCAAACAAATAATGACAATTTATGTAGTATGCAGGTCATCCGATCTCTTTGTTATAGGTCCCGTAGGTCCCAGTCGCCGTTTGCTTCTAACTTCATTGTTTAGCGCGTGTATCCTCGCTACAACATGATCAATCTCTTAGTACTGAACTAGTCACACCGGGGATACTACAACCACGCTCTCTCTCTCTCTCTCTCTCTCTCTCTCTCTCTCTCTCTCTCTCTCTCTCTCTCTCTCTCTCTCTCTCTCTCTCTCTCTCTCTCTCTCTCTCTCTCTCTCTCTCTCTCTCTCTCTCTCTCTCTCTCTCTCTCTCTCTCTCTCTCTCTCTCTCTCTCTCTCTCTCTCCCTCCCTCCCTCCCTCCCTCCCTCCCTCCCTCCCTCCCTCCCTATCTCGGGCTCTTTTGTGTCTGATTGGGCTTAGTTAAAATACTCTTGACCCAGTTCCACGTTGTGAGTTGGAGTTATCTCTGAATAAAAGTTCATTTTCAATGAGTTAACTCTGAGTCAAATGTTAACTCGGAACTGTGGAACTGGTAGTCGCTGGTTTTTGTGATCCTGTTTCACGAGACAACGTTCAATTTGCGATGAAGCCAATAACAGGTGAAACTCGTGAGATATTGATATCATTGTAAGGAGTTGTGACTCTTCCATTATCGGCGTGGGAAATAGTGCAGTTATTGTTTCTACAAATCAATTCATTGATGAAGATCGCAGAAAATGAGCAAATCTTTTCAGAAAGTCACCTCTTCCCATATTGAAGGGTCTTGGCTTGATAGATATATCTCCATTCGATTCGGGGGCCATTTCACAGACAGATTTAACATTTCATTAAAGCTTCCATTATCAATGATACTATGAAACGGACCCCACGATTTCTTGAACCTCAAGTAAACAGATACAGATATCATACAAACTATACGGGCAGCCGCGATCACACGAGCATTTTTGACCCGACCAAAGACGTATGACCAGGCCCGAGCTAAATCTTAGCATGGGCAAAATCATCGCGTTTGAATTGCAACTGGTTCCAGAAGTGACTTTGCTTTGTTTCAGAATTGGTTAGTATCGAGTGAGTGGTTTGCCTCTGAACGCGCTCTCTAATTAGGCACGGGCCAAAATTTGGCTGGGGCCTGATTCGTGCTAATTTGGCTCGGGTCAAATCGTGTCCGTGTGATCGCGACTGTTAAAACAGTTTCAAATTTTTTACACATTTAAAGAAGAGCTAAATAGAAAGTAAGGTTGTTCAAGGTTGTTCAAGGTTGTTCGGGGCTTATTACTTGTATTCGGTTCCAGACACCTCGCAATTAAAGCTGTTACCTATAGTTATATTATGAAGAAAAAAAGATATAATTTTACATATGGAACTAAATTGAGAGAAGTGCTGTGTGTTATGACTTTGGATACTTGAAGCCTAATTTGCAATTTAAAGGTTGACGTCAATGCCATAAATGTGTTATTGGGGAACTGAAGAGACAGTGACAGGTGCTAAAACAGAAATCTAAAACTGAATCGACCATAGACGACATTGTTATTCCAAAAATTACCGCTACTATAAACTGTATGAATAAAATATATATCATAATTGAATAATGGTACAAAAATGTCATAAACGGATAACAAAGCGCAGGGGGGTGAGTGATAGGGACTTAACACTGGTGTTATAGGATAACCAGGGAATGTGATAAAGGCAACAGAAATGCTTAATAAACGACAGCGGGGCCAGCAACGACAATGAGAGTGACAAGATCTGAGAGATCTGGAGGAGGGGGGAGAGAGGAGGGAGAGATGAGAGAGGGGGAGATGAGAGAGGAGAAAGAGGGGGTCTGGTGTTTCCTCAATCTCTCATATCTGAAAATCCTTATTGTAAAAGTCTTAGACGAGTTTCTTGCACCTGTCATATTGAATCAATCATTTAAATGACATTCTCCCATCTCCCTCCCTCTCCCCCTCTCCCCTTCCCTCTATCTCTCTCTCTCTCTATCACTCGTCATCGTCTATAGATATATTCATAACTCAATACAATTGACTAGTTTTTTCATTGTTCTTTATAGGCGCAATAAAGCGTACAGCATCAGGTGACTAGAGAATAAAAAACCTGAATATACGTCACATCAACCTGTTATTGTCATCCCATACTGAACCTTTTAATGTGTACAGGTACAATAGAGGGATAGAACCAGATACCCTAAAGGGCCCCACAGATTATTACTCGATATCAATAGAAAACTAGACTCGATTAAGATACTAATTGATCTATATGTATTGTTAGTACAAGTTCACCGGGGTATTCTAATTGTCATTTCGTCTTAAATCAAGCTACACTTGAAAACACGTTTTTTAAAGATTTTTTTGCCGGGTCAGGAATTTTAATGATTGTATCTCTGCCAGCAGCTGCCGGAAACCGTTAAATCAACCCAGTTTAATACGGGATGTTTCATTTGAATTCTTACTCAGAATCCGCCAATTTTTACGAAAAAAAAACTAGAAACTAGTTAACGAATTGATTACAAGACTAGAAACTAGTTAATCCGGTTGAGGAATGACTTTGAACCGAAATAAACTAAAAAGTTTCGTCAAGAATTTTGGTCATTCTTGATAAACCTCACCTACGACTCCTGTGATGGTTCAGTCATAGATGTCAGAGTCTCCGCTATTTGATGCTGTAATTGATGAATATATTTCTAATATTCCAGGCTGGCTGTCTTCAGTAAGAGACAGTGGAGAGACAACAGTTAATGACGAATTGATCGATGAGGTAGGTTCAACTCTCTCTAATATTGCAGCTGTTTCTGGTGATTTTGTGAAGTGAGCACATGCACTAAATGTCTAAACCAAGTTGTATCACCTGATACTCGAGTGACAGCGATCAAGTGGGATCACTGATCGCATATACACCAGGCTGGAGTCACAGCGATCAAGTGGGATCATTGATCTCATATACACCTGTCTGGAGTGACAGCGATCACGTAGGATCACTGACCCGATTTGGAATTGCGGTATAACTGCACGCTCTATAGATATCTACAGGGATACCCCTTGTGTTATATATCAAATAGTTGTTTGTTTTTTTTGTCTAATAAACCACGAGGTCAATAGCGTTATTATCGTCAGTATAGATCGCTATATTTGATATCGGTATAAACTATTGTAACCTCGTTCACCCAATAGTTTTATATATAAACAGTTTTATCATAACAGACATTTCTCGACTCGCGATCAGTAGTTTTTTCTTTGACCCTTCACATTATAGCATAGATCATTTTATCATCGCGCATAATACGGCTGCTGATATTGCGGTTAGTTTTTTGTCACAAGTTTTACCGGGCTTGTTTTTCATTTGGTTTTCATGTCTCTGGTCATTAAGGTCATGCTCACTATTTACTTCCAGATTTGTTAGTTTATGTGTATTCGGGGTAGCCCGTCTAACAGGGACACTATGAGATAAGTCAGGCTAGCGATATGCCCGCACCTCCCCCCCTGGCCGCTCGCAGTAGCGTGTTCCAATGTTCCAATGTATGACAAACACTTGTATAGTTGAAACAGAGGTTCCCCATTCAGTATTAGGAATTGAATAAAGCGAGGTATAGAGATCATCATTACATTTAAGGGCGACTCCCATCGCAAATTGTAATGGAAACGTGACACTTTGCTATTATGATAAAAACGTAATATTTTTAAGGTCTGTAACGCACAATACTGAGAGTGCAGCACCGTCATTATCAGTATTGTCATTTTCAGCTCTGTTGACAAAAGCTAAATTTCATTCTATGCTCCACATTGCCGGGTTGTTCGCGGTTTTAACGTTGGCTTTTGTTGTCGGGAAATTCGAAAAACATTTGCGGTTGCAGGAAGCTCGATTAATTGCCGAGAATAATAACGTTTCAATCAACCAGCTGCTCGCCCCGTCTCATTGTCTAACTCACCCCATACTACGGCTTTTAACTCCGACGCGACGCGCTTTTGCCCTGAGCTAATCTCATTTACGAAAAAACCCAGCGCGTCCCTAAGAAGATAATGATATCAACAATTTAAGCGCATCTATGGTCGTTCAGATTTCCGGTATCTGCCTGTCTATATAGAACTGTGTAGAGTAGAGTTGGGGATGTTTTGTAAAACGACGGCGTCGCCATTTAGCTGATTGCCCTGTGTTAATAAAACGATCTTCATTGTCAGTAAAACTGCGCAATGATCACGACCTTTCTTTCAGTTGAACGATGCCTTTTTATTCAACCTCTCGACAGTTTATCCTAATCCGTTAGATTTCCGGCTCTCGTTGTCGAGGTGGAATCGGGACCGCGCTCTTTTCTTCTATCTAGTAAAAGATGCCATTTGTGGCGGCGAGCCTCCTGGGATACGCGACTACATTAGGCAATTATTGTTAACCCTTTATGACATCGGCTGACACCAGAAATCTTCATCAAACAAACCAGCGAAAATATTAAAACACAATTAGTTGTACGCGGTAAAGTGGTCGTCTTTATCATCAATAACTTAATAAGTCAAAATCTCTCAAATGTCAAAGTCATGTCAGGCAAGTCGGTGCTCGATGTGGTCTCCCCAGAACCGAGTCATTATTCCGTTCAAAACCGGCCAAGTTGCCCCTTTATTAAAAATAACTTAATAAGAAAAACTCTCAAGATCTACTCGTCGTACGGAATAAGAGCTCTTCGGGTCGGTATCTTACTGAAGAGAAAGTAGAAAACTGTGTCGTCTACGGCTCAGTCTGATAAAAGATCCTCTCTGAGGAGGCACTCAGACCTCCCGTGCCTGGCACTGCCTCCTGTTGAAGAATTTCACATCAAATAGATGATTATTGGGTCTAGAGTTCAGGACCCAGTTCTACCAGTTATCAATTAGAATCGACGCGTCAAAATAAGTTCATTCAACTCTATCGAGTCGATTCGTAACTCATTGCCCTCACCCTGCCCGCACTCTGTGTTCATTCATTCTTCAGACAGTCGTCACTCTGTCCTCACCCTGCCCTCACTCTCTCCTCATTCAGTCTTCTTACAGTCCCTTATGTGTGTAATGAGGAATTTCACACTAGTTTTTCGATGGCGTATTTGACACACTCACTCAGTCTTACACCAGTTATAATACAATTATCAACAGCGAAACTCATCTTTCTTTTGAACTTTCCAGTGAATATTAATAGAGAGGGAAAGAGCTGAGGGAAAAGAGAGCAGCATGTAAGATGACTGATGTTCTATGACATTATACAATCTCAGGGGGTATCGTACTATCGCATTGCACTAATCATAGCGTACTACACGAAATTCATTTCAAAAGAGAATTTTCACATGCGTCGCCGCGACTTCCATCAATCATAGCGGCTTCTTTACTTTATCAATGATACCGTTCACTCTGTTTCTAGAAGGGTTAAGGAGAACTACATGGGCACAGGACCTCCGATTCGGCCCTACATGGGCACAGGACCTCCGATTCGGCCCTACATGGGCACAGAACCTCCGATTCGGCCCTACATGGGCACAGGACCTTCGATTCGGCCCTACACGGGTATATATATTGTACTGTGAGCTTGTTCTATGTCATGGTTTGCCTGTTTTAGTTATTCAATGCCGTTTCGGAAAAAATAATTTTCAATCTGGATTCAAATACTATATAAATCGTTTCCTGGTCCACAGTGGTATCTAATCTAAAGACTGGTCTTAAGTCGTTAGATTCGCTATCGAAATATAAGACTAATCTCAGACTAACTCTCGAATCTGCTACTGGCCTCAGGTGTCACGTGCATTGAAGCCATTACGACAAATTCGATGCATCGTTTCTAAGTGAATTTTGCCGATTCTGTGAAAATGTGTTATTTGAATATTGCTCGCCGCGTCGCCGCACAAATGAGCTGCCTTATTCCGGTGTCTGAAATTTCTGAAAATTCATCTTTTCTAAATGCGTTATACAAAGTGTAACAGCGCTTCTGGGACTGCTCCGAGTTGTCAGGTTAAGATGGAGGATGCTCCCGCCGGCTCTCCGGAGAAATTAGCTTAATGACTAATTGGAAATTGCTAGCACGTTCTAACAGCTGTGGGCCGGGCCGTAAAAAGTGTGGCCTGTCAAAAACCGACTCGACTCACAGGTGAACCGCAGAAATACCACCGATTAACAGCATTAAAACTGAACTAAAAGCAATTAGACAACTGTCGCTCGACCGACTACAGATCATCTCAGCCTCAACTGCACCAGTACCAGCGGTAGTAGCTATACTGCTGCTGGTGCTGCTGCTGATTCCGTAGATTTCAATCTCATCTGATGATGAAATTAGGTATAAGGGGTCCTGGCACAGCTAATTTGAGTTAACATTGAGATAACATACATTGAGACAATGCTGAGTTTATGATGTTATGTTATGTTATGTTATGTTTGCCCATGTTAGATCAATATTCAGCCCACATTAGTTCAATATTCAGCCCACATTAGCTCAATAGATGGCCCACATGAGCTCAATATTCAGCCCACATGAGCTCAATAGTTTGCCCAAATTAGCTGTACTAGATCCCTTTATGATTCACGCAATGTGACAGATCTGGGAGGGGGAGGGGGCTGGTATGTGGATCCTGATGTGATGGCAGAGTTTCTTGGTCAAAGGTTCTCCTAAACCTGTCTCTGTATTTCTGTATCATATACATGCGCTATATTTGATTATTAATGGCTGTCGTTCGTAGTTACTTTATCACAAAAGCTGATCTAAAGATAACTGATGTCGTATGACTTATATCTGAGGTCGTGACTTACTATGCAGTATTAATTATATTATCTTCCACCTTTGGCAGCATGTGGCTGAACGATTTATCTTTGCTCCCCTCTCTCTCCCTCGCTACCGCAACCTCTAATCTGTAATGGGAATTATGAGATTTGCTGCATGTTGGAGTCGTGTTTGATAATTTCACGTAATCAACATTGTAAGGGAAAGATACCGTGTCAAAACTGTTTTTCCCACTAAAGTATCCGCGTACAACGGCCAAGTTGTTTGTGGACAAACCTACAGCATCACGAACAACTTGATAGCATAGATAGCCATCGGGGGCCTTCTTGAGACTGGTCTTAACTCTGCCATCGTCCAACCTTGATTTCGTGACAAATTTGTCGCTGTCAGCGCAGAATATAGGCTTCTTTACTTTTACCCAAGACCAGCGCGCGTGGAGTTTTATCCGCTTAAAAACTACCGTCATCGTATCGACACGAAATGTGCGTCAGTGGAGACGATACAGAGAGAAAGTCTTCTTCTTCTTCACGTATAGAATCATTACTAATCGTATAATTGATATAATGTATATTGTACAATGCACAGCTTGAGACCAGGTCCAAGAGATTAACTCAGTCGCAGTAAAGCGATCAGATGATCCGTGTTAACACGCTATTGTTATAACATTAATGAGCCTTCAACTCACGCCATTCATACTTACAATATCCCTACCCATAATCAGGGTATATCAGGCTATTTCACGTTCATCAAGGAACACGCGTCAATTTCACCTTTTTTCAACTTTTTTAGTGGGTTTTGTGCGTCCTCGAAAATGATCACAAGTGAATGAATATGAGCTTTTTTACTTGACCATTTCATTATTAAATTCGATGGTTTGATTGGAATTGATTAATGACACGTTGGGGGGGAGGATGGGGGGTTAACTGTAAAACCAGGTTCAAGTAAGTGGCTTGAAAAGGCCGCTGCGATATAGACGTACACAAAAAATGATTAAATTCTGGTCAAATTAAACGGTATTTTGTATGAAGGTTATACTTGACATTAAAACCACGCTGAGCTCTACACACTCCACAGACTCTACTGTAATAATGGATTCTGACTTATGTAAGTTGTATAGTAACCGCCTTGATATGAGTCAAGTATATTTTACTCCAAGGAATTACTGAGTCAAGGGGTTTGAACCTAGACATTCGTGTTATTATTTTCTGTTTCTGTTTAGTGTTATAATGTGTGACATCGTGTTGATGGTGGTTGCATTAGCAATATATTGATAACCATTGATGAAACAACACCGTCTTCTAAAGATGATGCTGTAGAATCTCTACACGTTAACAATAATTAGAGTCCGAAATGTTCCTTTGAACTGATATCTATTCGACGTTACGACTACATCGTCTAATAGTATTCCTGTTGATAACTGTGATAGAACACGCTTTAAAATAAACGGTTAATTGATTGGACACTGATAATAAAAAAGCCCAAAAAAACTACTTCAGTTGTAACGAAATCTAAAGATGCAGTCAAGATGGCTGCCATACTGCCCGTGACTTTACAAGATCGCAGCCAGCACGGTGTCACCGGTAACCCTAACCCTAGGTGAGCCGTAACCCTAACCCTAGATTCGAACCCGGGTCTCGAGAGTGCCAGCCGAGCTTGCTAACCACTAGACCACTGAGCTCTAGTGTCCGGTCAGTGTGATGACATCGTGGTGACCAGTGACCAGTCAGGTGTGGTCGACTGATGACCAGTCAGGTGTGGTGACCAGTGACCAGTCAGGTGTGGTGACCAGTGACTAGTCAGGTGTGGTCGACTGATGACCAGTCAGGTGTGGTGACCAGTGACTAGTCAGGTGTGGTGACCAGTGACTAGTCAGGTGTGGTCGACTGATGACCAGTCAGGTGTGGTGACCAGTGACCAGTCAGGTGTGGTGACCAGTGACTAGTCAGGTTCGGTGACCAGTGACTAGTCAGGTGTGGTGACCAGTGACTAGTCAGGTGTGGTCACTCCATTCACTAACAATAAAACTACCATCATTCTTTGATTACTATTGTTTCAAATACGCAATGATTTAGAGGTAAACAGAAATTGTGTGATAATTTTACAGATGTCATTAAGATTGTTGTGGGTGAGTTTAAATTTGTAGTTAGAAATTGCTCTACGTTTTGTTTTCAGCCGCAACATCCAATTAACACCCCCCCCCCCTTCCCCCAGCAGAACCAAGCCCCAAAAACCCCAATCGTCAATATAATAGTGAATTACCTGAATTGAGCAACTGATCATTGACTTAAAACCAAGTTTGGAAAGACCTCATGCTAACAGTTTCTATTCAGCTTCAAGCTTCTTAGAAATACCATTAGAGAGTGTTTTTCTTTTATGAGTTTCTGCCACAGTTTGAACTAATCTTTTAGAATTAGTTTGGAAAGGGTATCAGTTACACATTTCCTTTTACAGTTTCATAATCCACCCCGAGACTGTGCTATCCACCCCGAGACTGTGCTATCCACCCCGAAATTGTGCTATCCACCCTGAGACTGTGCTATCCACCCCCAGACTGTGCTATCCACCCTGAGACTGTGCTATCCACCCCCAGACTGTGCTATCCACCCTGAGACTGTGCTATTCACCCGAATGCTATCCACTGTAGCATGGCTGTTTTTTATGAAATGGAAAACTCGTCTGTACTATAATGACGAAACGTCATTGACCGGTATTTAGTTTTCCAATGAATGAATAACATAACATCATGAACCGTCGATTTCATACTGGAAACTAAGCCGTCTGAGATGATGTCGGATTTTCGATGAAATTCTTCTCTTTATCGCGTCACGGGTCAAAAGATTGTATGCAATCAAAAAGGTTTATCAGTCGGGCTAAGAGTTCCTGACATAGAGCTTTATAGATTATGCCCCGAAGCTTAACCGTATCAAACATCGCTAAAAGCAAAGAAACACCATTTTAATGGTTGCTGCTGCTGCTGCTGCTGCTGCTGCTGCTGCTGCTACTGGTAAAAATCGAATGTTAGTTGATATATTTTAGATGAAAGCGTGTTTAGTGTGTTTTGAGTGCATTTGAAAAATTTAATGTTAAAATGCTTATTCGCTTTGAGTAGATGGAATTAGAGCCACGAACTCAGTCACACATTTCTCAAAAACGATTTCATGTTCCATATATTTATTGACCGGTGTTTTGTGTTAAAGTGGTTGGCGTCTGGGGTTTACGTTATGGTTTACACGGGGCTTAGCGGTTTATTGCAAAATTGACAACTACAATCCTCGCGAGGAAGATACCACTAAAAACAGGAGCTTGATCACCACGGCTTAGATCGATATGAACGTGATAAAAACCCGGGGCTAATACCAACGGACCAACGGAGAATATTAGAATTTAAATTGGGTAGAGTGATCGTGAGACCATGTGGGAACAATAGCCGACTATCAGTACGTGTCACGGGTAAGGTTGCCCTCGTAGACCTAACTGTCGTTAATAAAACAATAAACCACCAGGGATCACGACATATCGCTGCTTTAATTGACATCAGAATCAAACGAAATGATTTATAATAAAGTTATGACAAGTTTATACGCAGAAATAGCAGGTATTCTTTAAACCCGGAGGCTCAAAGGCTCGATGGGTTTTAGAATGAACACATGCTCTTAGATTGTTTTATTAGCCATAAATCTTGACGCGTTGTACCACACGTCTACCACCAATCTCTGTTATTTTGACCCGTTTGACAATTAGTGGTAAATTTGGTCAAAAGCGACTGTTTCTATTTGTGTAACAGTAAAACGAGTCACGTGTTTGTAATTAGTTGATATCAAAATCCGCACTTAGCGAATATTTGACATCTCTATTGAAGTAGATCGGGGCACCAAGGGAAAGGGGTTTTAGATAATACAGACTCTAGCGTTTGTTGGGGTCTCTCCAGCCAAAGTAGGTTCTTTAAAACTTTCATTTCAATTTCCTCGATTCTATTAATAGCACGAGAAAAACGAAATAAAGGTAACTTGATATAAATGCAGTGGGTTAGTAGAGTTATAGACCCTGCATGTGCCACAGTATTACAATAAGAATATCTAAGAGCTAAAAACGGTTGAGTTTGAATTGTTGACAAACGTGACGCAACAGCAATTTCAGGTTGACTATTCCGTTCAGTGATATTTCATTAATTTGAATTGAATATTTCAGGATGTCGGTTTATCCTCGGATTTCGATTCTGACGATGAGGACGAAGAAGTCGAGAATTGTAAAGAGATCGTTGATTACCCGGTTATAAAACGAGAGAAAACTTCAATATCATTGGCTGAGTTTTACGCGCCAACTCCACAACCGACTGATAGAACAGGTAAATACACACACTCCTAGTCCGCGTGGTCCGCGTGTGCTTGAGATCCCGATAGTCATCTTCGGGAATACTAGATGATATGTAAAATATATCAAAAGTTTTGGAATCCCTAGGACAACTCGATTACTAGATGTGTAACATATTGTTAACTCAAGGAAACATTTCGCACTTCTTTTATTCATAGTTTTGGATTTATAGATAAAAGTAAATCAGTACATTTTAAAACTGTAGAAAGTACATCAAATTAATCTATATATGAACAAAATCCACTATGAATATACTTTGATAAAAGGGAATCAAAAAGATTGAATCCATTATCAAAATTAGCCAGAGATATCATTTTCAATCGCGAGACCTAATCCATCAGATCAGTCCGCTTGCATTTATAAAAGTCACTCTGTATATATATAAATATACTTCATTAAATTCAAAGTGTAAGTTTTTAAATTACATAGCAGTAAGCCCTGCAGGTATACTTAAACCTCACCTTCAGGCGACATTACAGGGTTGTGATATTATGTAGCTTTTGCTATTGTTAAAGTATTGTATTTAAAAGGTTTTATCGGATAGAAATATCTCGAATACAATACAATCAATTTATTGTCTGAAATATGAGGTGCGGTGATGTTACTGAGTTTCCTTCAACACCAGTTTCATTGCTTTGTTTCGTTTGGAAAAAAAATCTTCTAAACCGTCAATAATTTCATGTAAATTTGATTCAAAATGTTTAATCAATCATGATAGGTAAAAATGAAGTACATCGTTTCTAGAAGCGTGGATGATCACAATCTGTACAGCTGTGAGCTTTCGAGTTGTTTCACTAATTCACGATTTCTAATGCATACAATTCACTGTGTGACGCTTTGCAGCGAAAAGAGATGCATCAATCATAAGATTCGAATCACTTCTTCAATAGATATCAACCAGAAAATACCGTGCAAAACACTGACGACTCAGATATCAACATTCACGCGACAATTATGACAGAAGTTTGAACACCAGTTTGTCAACAGTCACCACTCTCTCCTCTCTACTCTCTCCTCTCTCTCCTCTCTCTCCTCTCTCCTCTCTCTCCTCTCTCCTCTCTCCTCTCTCCTCTCTCTCCCCTCTCCCCTCTCCCCTCTCCCCTCTCTCTCCTCTCTCCTCTCTCCTCTCTCCTCTCTCCTCTCTCCTCTCCTCTCCTCTCCTCTCTCCTCTCCTCTCCTCTCTCCTCTCCTCTCCCCTCTCTCCTTTCCTCTCTCCTCACCTCTCCCCTCACCTCTCCCCTCTCCCCTCTCCTTTCTCCCCTCCCTCTCCCCTCTCCCCTCTCCCCTCTCCCCTCTCTGGTCTCGCTGGTATCTCACTCCGCCGGTTGGTTTTCTGGTGCAATTCCCAAAACGGCTGTAAAAATAAACCACAAATTATCGTATAATTATGACCGGTTATAACCAGCACACAACATGCAGCTCAAACTGATTAGCTGCTAAATTATATTAAAAATGAATAATTGATATTATTGTATTATTGGCCGAGATCGTAAAATTCTGTTTATTTTTACGGCTATTAATCGGCGTATGAACAGACTATGGGTTTAATATTGACGAGTTAATTGTGTTTTAGGTAGAAGCTCCGGTTGCATGCCGTTTCCTAATTGGACGGTCTACCGGGTACTGTAATGACCCAGTAGACCAACCTACACCAGACTACCAGGCATTAAGTCTATTTCCAATGGAGTTGAATCACGAACCACCACCTCTCTCATTCTATTTAAACTCACTTTTGATTATATCAAAAATCTGACACGAAGAATGAAAAAGAGCTAGTGTAGTTTATTCGACGTTTCGACTTTATCCTAATAGTCATCTTCAGGAATACTGTATTCCTTGAACTATTGTAGTTTATTCGATGTTTCGACTATATCCTTATAGTCATCGATAGTTAGTATTCCTGAAGATAACTATCAAGATAAAGTTGAAACATCGAATTAATTACACTAGCTCAAGGAATCATCTTTGATTTTTAAGTGCGGATTTAGTTTTTGTTATCCTAACAACAAGAACAGAGCGTTTCATCAATGAATTTTACCTGTGAATTTCCACACGTTTTCCACGATACGACACTAATATAATACATCATAATACACAGTGTGAAACAGTACATATAGTTTTTAAACCTATTGTTGATGTTTTGAAGTGTCGAAGCTCAATTTGTGACTTTAAAATCGTATACTAATGACATATGTTCAACTTGAACACGAGATTTGGGTTCGAATTACTCGAACTCATCAGTTTCACCACGTGTGACCTGATAATATGACCTCAAGGACCGCGGTGTGTGTGTCTGTTCGGGTTCTACTTCAACTAAAACCCGCCGTGACGAATTGACAATCATTAATCATAAAAAACCAAGGATGAATTCGTTTTCGAATCCTTCACCAGTCTAAATTCAAACAGGGAATGGTGGATCCTTCAGCAGTCCATTGAAATATGGGGGATCCTACACTAAATGAAAATAAATCCTGCACGTAATTTGATGAATAAAATGAAAGACTGGCCCGTTGGCTCTCGTATGTCTGCCCGCTCGTATAGTTTTTACATCAGCTATATGACAAGCTGTTGTAAGGTAGCTGAACACGACGTCACACGCGCTGTTTTAGAAATACAAGCTGTGTTGTGTAATACTATATCATATATATGAATCGGTAACATATAAAATCATGAAATTTGATACGATTAAAAACAAACTTTGTGATCGTGGTTCTTACTCCTTGTCATAATATTCACCGTAGATTAGATATTGTTCAGTTTTACTATAGACGACCTTATATTTGACCCATTGTCTATTCTTTATCTCACACTTCAGCTGGCCAGGGGTCAACACCAGCGGGTGAACGATGAAAAAAACATTCTCGTCAGTGTGTTTTTTGACAAATAAAAACCCGCAGAATTCAGAGAGAGTTCAATAAAACGAGTTGTATTTATCGATTAGATTTACATATGAGATAATGTGGCTACTATTGATATTCATAGAAACTGTGGACGTTTTAAAAAAAACTCGCTCGGTTTTATTCGTATATCTAAAGCCAGACACAATTCTCCAGGAATTGTATAGCTAGACAAAAATATACTAATTCTTGTGTACATTTCACCTCGAGCGCATTTAGATTTTTTTCTTGTGTCGAAAAACGAAAAAAAAGTTTCGTTTCTTGTGTAGAAATTTATTAAGCTTGAATATTTTCGTGAATTGAAAACCGTCATTCGTGCGATTATTCACTAAATCCTGTTTAACAATAATACGTCGAATAAAGCCTCCCCCCTAAATTTGATTAATTTTCAAATATATTTCGTGATCGTTAGGCGATATCTATGTAAATCTGCAGCAGTTTGAATCAGATTATAGCGAAATTTGCTTCATATAAATGTTTATATCTACATATAAATCATCCGGGTATAGTGAGTTGGTTTAATACCACTATCGTAATCCATCAAACGCCAAACGGATTAAAGTTTGTCTTTTATTCAGTTCATTTCTGATGGTTATAATCCTAGAAAGTGAAACTAAAATCGAAACTTAAGATACGTGGCTTAAATCGTGGTTTGGATGTGAGTAAGGTGGTACAGACTTGATTTTGAGATATGCTCTGATATAGGCTTCAGGTTACCATGCAGGGCCCAGTTTTACAAAACGATCAACTCCTTAACTGATTCTAAAACTGATTCTAGCCCGAGCTAAGTTAGATCAGCGAAGAAATCGATTTATGAGTGAAAGTCAACTGTAGGTCTTGGTATCATGTGACTTGTGGCAGGTTATGGTTGTCTGGTAGTACACAATATACCCGCTTACTGGGCTCTATATAGAGCTGCTTGGTTCTATGCTTGGCTCACTGGGCTCACTGGGCTCACTGGTTCTATGCTTGGCTCACTGGGCTCACTGGGCTTCATGCTGGGCTAACTGGGCTTACTGGCTCCACGCTTGACTCACTGGTCTCTATGCTTGGCTCACTGGTCTCTGCGCTGGGCTCACTGAGCTCTATGCTTGGCTCACTGGCTCTATGCTTGGCTCACTGGGCTTCATGCTGGGCTAACTGGGCTCACTGGCTCTATGCTTGGCACACTGGACTCCAGGCTTGGCTCACTGGTCTCTAGGCTTGGTTCACTGGGCTCTATGGGCATTCTGGGGTGACCGAGTTCTATGGGATGACCAGCTTGACATCACCTCCTGAAGACCCTGACAATACGGGGTCATTTAGTAATAATTTCTATTCGGTTATTTGTAGTGTATAAGGGGGTTAGTGGGTATAGTTTGATGATTGTACGCGGTCAAGTGTAATAACGGTATTTATGAGTTTTTTATTGGGGTGACGACCCTTTTCATATTGTAAAACATCTCCAGAAAGAAGTGTTAAGTTGAACTGTCATTTCGTGATGTCACATCCCGAATACTTCATTCATCCCGATTCAAATTGGTTTTATTATAGTTTTACAATACGGGAGTTTATGGTTTTATTGCCCTATGACCATCTTGTATTATGAGCATTGATAATAAGTGAAGATCCATTCACTGCTCTCTGTGTCTGCGTCGGATGAAAAGTTCTTTTTTGATTTCCGAGTTTCATAAATTTGATGGATGTATTATAAAAGTCAGTGTAGTTTGAATGTGGCTGAGCCTCTCAACATCAAATGATTAGCCCGAGCTCTTTCTAAGTGTACTTCAAATTGGCGCCCACCTTTGCATTAGTCATGTCTTTAAATCTGTTTTTTAGGAATGGTTTTTAGCCCGGACGTCATGCAGCGAGAGGCGAGTCCCGGAACGGCGAGATGCGACTCGCCTAAATTATCCGATCCCGTATCGCACGAGGAGGAACTAATAACTTCAAACTGGCAAACTCCTGTTGAGAACGATAAACTGGAGGATCCGATCACAGATAATGATGATACGAACTGTACTGGTGAAGAGAACACAAACGATGATGAACAATGTCCTATAACAGACAGTAAAAATTCTGCGGCCTCTGCTACAGTAACCAGTGATATTCCATATTCACTAAACCGCCGTAAGAATTCTATAACCGCGATCAGTCGCACTAAATCTAGAAGCAAATCTCGCCAGGAGAAATTCAGCGTTTCAACTCGAGATATTGAATCTCCGTACTGTTCGGTGAACAGTATCGGGTTCGTGCCGGTTGATGCGTTGAATACGAGACCCTCGCTTACCCCGGTCGTGCGTGTCGACCATTCACAACCTGAAGACTCAACTGCACCTCGAGTTGTATCATCGATGTTAAAACCGGGTCGAATCCTGAAACTACAAAGACACAACACGTGGGCTGCACCGAACAACATGAGCGGAGAAACTAACAATTTCTATAATAGGATGGTAAGATTATCAACTACTGAATAATATATTTCTATATGTTTTATAACGTGTTTACGAGACCCATCAGTCTAGAGAAGTAAATCCTATAGACAACAAGTTTTAGTTGTTAATAATTAGTATCAAGCCATCTCTCAAACCCCAATCACACTGTGTCCGATTCTGTAGTTGGTTCATTCTTAGGCTTATAGAGATCAATATGTTCTCTAATTTCATGTTCATATCGCCAATGGATAAATACCTGGGAAAAAAGTTATTCAATAATGAAAATCAGTTTTCTATGTTACTAAATCCGTTAAACCTGTTAGAAATTATCTCTGGTAGTTCCTGGTATATAGGGCCCTGCAAATTAAATATTTGTGTATTCTTGTGTAAGGGTTGGAGTGCGGGTTTCTTGTGTAAGGGTTGGAGTGCGGGTTTCTTGTGTAAGGGTTGGAGTGCGGGTTTCTTGTGTAAGGGTTGGAGTGCGGGTTTCTTGAGTAAGGGTTGGAGTGCGGGTTTCTTGTGTAAGGGTTGGAGTGCGGGTTTCATGTGCCTACTGTTGCACGCGCTGATTTCGAGGTAACGGAAGTGTGAGGGCATTAGATACCCTCCTCCTGGCAGTCAGTGATGTTACCGATAGGTTATAAACTCTGTTGTCTCTCTCTCGCTATGAAACCATCATCATCGCGACTGTTTGAAAAATACTACATGGAAACTTGATTAATTTAATCTGTCATAGAATGGCTGTTAAATGAATAGCAGCTCGTGTTGGTTTTCATGCTTTTATCCGCGTGTGACATGATCCAACTCGAGCCTAATGCAACCCTTCAACAGACTGTACAGTCAATGGTAAACTAATATTATCTCTTTGGACCCGGGCGCAGTCGGCGAGCGCAAGAGAGATAGAGAGAGAAAGAGAGAAAGAGAGAGAGAGGGAGAGAGAGAGGGGGGAATCTGTCCGACGTAACGCGTTGTAAACAATCCGATAAAACAGGGTTAGGTTGTTTAAACAGCGGCGGTGGTTATCAACTCATCAGTGAATAGTGCGCAGATCACACACTGATAGAACTACACATTAGTGCTCGATATACCTCTCAACAGCTCCAGCCAATAGTCTGCCAATAAAGAGAACTTTTTTTACTTACGACTTTCGGACATATCAGATCAAACCCATCCAGTTGAGGTTTCAATCACCAGTTGTCATCTGTAGATTATATTCAGTTTCTGTTATAGGTGACTGTGTAGGTTGCGGGAGTGTCATTATAAAGGTCCCTGGAGTGAGCCTTCTGCTTGGTTTCATAGACTGAAGTAAATCCTCACTCTGGGTAAGGACAAGCCCCATAGTAACAGTGAGAAACCATGATTGACAAATCTCTTAAATTTTGCCAGCTAAAAAATATTACTTTGGTCCCATATCTATGAAGCCCAGTCCTGTAATGATATGAGATATCAAACTCTGGGCCGGCCACCGACCTCCATCCCTGAGGATTAAAGTTGGGTACCTCGATAGACACGAAACAAAGTCTTTTCCATCAGCTATTTCCAAATAACAAGACTCAAGTTAACCTATGCCTTATGGTTAACACTAATACTCGGGCTCACCGTGATTTCGCTGGTATAAGACGATGTCGCGAGGCAGTTTTTATTCGCTTCACCTGCGTTCAATAAATCTGTACACATAAAATGCATCAGCGGTGACCTGCCTGCGGATACCGGCGCTGCGGATACCGCAGCCGAGCTCATCAAGTTCAAGAAATGCTAGAAAATTGGCAAAATTAGAGTTACAACGTTGTGTAAGCGTGTGACCTAAGTCGATCATAAGCCAGACTAAGTCAGAGTTAATTCGCTGTTTCTCCGATGAAAAGACCCGAGAATTAGAATATAATGACGGCTAATTGACGTTCGGGGAACGGGGCTAAAATCATTACGCCTTGTTCCTCGTCTTGGCCTTTTGATGTGGAATATGAAATATGGAATCAAAAATGTTGTGGCATGAGGCAAATGAGACCCGTGCATTGACGTGGAAAGAATTATACCGGGCCGACTACTTTACCGTTATAGAAACCATTATCCGGTAGCCTCGGAGTCGTCTGTGATGTTTGATTGAGTATAGCTCATGGCTCTCTCTCCGATACTCGAGCAGCCATACACATTGTTTCACGTGAAATTGATGAAACTTTTGACAATAATAATCAGTATAAGGCTTGCGCCTGAAGGAACTGCTGGTGAAATAGTTGAACCACTGGAAACGGCTTCACCGCGCGTCACCCTTTAATTATGCGCAAACAATAATATTCCTAGCTCTTTCTGATCTTGTCTTTTTAATTCAGATTCTTCGATTGCTCGAAATTGATTGAACTTTTTGTAAATCTCAACAATTTGAAATTGAAATCTCAAATTATGTTGAAATCTCGCAAAATTCTTACAGATTTTATGATAGCCATGAAAAACTACCACCCTCCTCGGTAGGGATTCGAACCTGGCGGCATCGCGAGATAAAGGGTTAACTTGACCGAGTCTCGCGATGCCATCAGGTTCGAACCTCGGTCGAGAGGAATGCAGCAGGGCCTCCATGCCACTTAGATCGAATCCCAGTCAGGTGGAAAATGTTAAAACCCACTTATACCGAATACTTAGTAAATCTAAAATTTATGAAAGAATCAAAATTTCGAATGATGTGAAACCTTACAAACTGATGAAATAGTGTTTACAACACTTGGCTACGTTGATCTTCCAGAGAGTTTCCGGTTGGATGAGAGGACTGTGATATTAAAATGTTGCTATCGGCGGCTAGATTCAGGATATTACACACATAGAATTCTTCTGAATCAGAGTTTTCAGTTTTATTAAGTGTTGTTTGATTTATCAATTGCCATGTTAAAGCCTCGAGCAGAAACTATCATTCTTAAACGACTCGAGTCTCGGCAGTCGTTGGTTCAGTCGGACACAAACAGCGAGATCAATTAGATTCATTTCTTTTATATTCGAAAATATCGTCAGGTTTTAACTCAGGATCCAGTTTCACAGTTGCGAGTTATGGTTTTTAACTCCGAAAATGCAGCTTATTTTAACTATAAGTTCGAGCTGAACTAAAGCGCTGTATAGAAAGAACTGCTTCGGTTGTTGAGGGATTTATTTCTCAACAATCAAAACGAATTGGGAATGAACTTCATCTGGTTCTAACGGTTCAACATTTTCTTTTTCATTCGCCCTTTTATTCGCTGGTTTCAAATTTACGGAAAATTGAAATTTAAATCATGAATTTTTTAGAAGCCACCACGTGAAGAAATCTCACATTTCTGAGTATGACTCAATTTTGAATCTTGAAATATGAATTCAACCTCTTTTTCACACTTAATTCTAGTGTCAAATAATCCGAGAGATTATAAATTCAAAGTCACATCAGTGTCGACGAGGTGTGGACGGGTTGGCGGAAAGAAAAGTCAAATTAAGAATTTTTGAAGCGAAGATTAGACAGTTTTAAATATCAAATTCATAATTCATCGTTAAATCTCGAAACGCTACATCGAATCGAATAAATACATAATGAAAGATTTCTTATTTCTAATCGCTCGTAGAACGGTTCGAACGAGGAAACAAGCTCTTTATACGAGGTTTAACCCATCAGAAGATGTTCATTGCTAATGTCAACAACTGTGAAAACATAAACGCCTTAAGTTTCACACGATAAGATGCGGGTTAAACAGTGAATCGACGCGCCCGGGGTGAGACATTTTCATTAAGAGAAATGAAATCGAAGCCTGATGAAAGTTGCTCGATATAAATCGCCGAGTTCTGTTGCATTTTCTGCTCAGTGATTTGATGACACGTTAATATCTCACCGTGTCACTAATACAAGCCGCACATGATGACCGCATTACAACTTACTGGACCGTTATACACGTCAGTGTTATAGCGGCAATAGTGCAGAATTACTTAAGCCTTTATCATTCTATAGCGAATAGTTTGAATTATTAGCAATTTTACTGGTGATTGATCTAAAGTCAGAGGTTGGTTTTATCGGGTTGATCTTAGCCTTGTTCTAATTCATAAATCCATTAGTCAAAGGGTTCCTCTGTATCGGGGCCCCATATGTTCATTTATTACCGGGTGTTTTGGATTCATGATCCGATGGAATCCGAGTTAGTTGCTGTAACATATCGAAGAGATCAATTGACTTTTCGGATTTCAAATGTAACATTTGGAAATATGTTTCATGGATTAGAATTGAGTGACAAATTGAATCTATCAGTAGACAGATGACACAAAACACTCTGTCAAACCATCATCAGTTTTTATAACGCAAACACTTTTTGAATCACGTTCGAAGTGAGAAAAGAAATCATTTTTAGGAATCTGAAGAGTTTAGGAATTGTGTTGCACGTGTAAAGGGCCACTGATATCTGTGATTCTTCACGTGGAATCCCAATGAACTGCTGAGTGTACGCATAACTAAACGTTAAATAATGTGGTTTATCACTATCTGAAGGGACAGTGTGAGGAATGTATGAATATCATTCGATACTGCTGTAATTGTTTATGCTATAAACACCACACTTACAACTAAATAGAGAAAACTAGATTCTGTTGACGAAATCATTCTTAAACACGATTTAGCAAATTTCTGCCGACTGCTGAATTCGCTGTACATCAAAGATTGTTTTCACTAATACCATTATTTGTACCTGTTTTATATTTGTATTTTGCAGTTATTGGAACATCAGAAACAAGCATCAAAGTATACATCATGGAACTACGACCTGCCGGAAACTAGTTATAAGAAACACTACCCGCAACGAGCATTGGTCCCCGCTAGACAGCAACAACCATCACGTCAAACCATCAAACCGGTCGGGATGCTGAGGAGTAAAACTACAATGGTCGACAATAAGGGTCGGCCACCTCCACTCAGATCACCCATTCAGTATTTCACATCGGCGAAAATCAATAACAAGAAAGAGAAGAGAAAAGATGATTTGTTAATAGACTTTTCTGTATTTTCACACCATACAATGTTAGATCAACGTGGTCCATGTATGTCCAGCGATACACGTGGTCCAGGTATGTCCAGCGATACGCGTGGTCCATGTATGTCCTACGATATCAATAGTAAAAATACACGGAAAACGAATAAAGACGATAGTTTAGACTCGTTTTCTCGTAGGATACGTCATCATTCTCGTCCTCGTTTACTGGGAAGATGTAGTGATACGGAATCATCTAGAATCATCACTAATTTACTACCAACTACTCGTGTAAACAACTCGCACTCTATTCATAAACCTGTAGTTAAAGTTTTCTCTAAGAAATAGACACTTTGTCAATTTCATTTGAAAGATATTCCCTTATTTGGTGCTTCGGCTTTTGTTCATTGTTTCTGCCATGTAAATTAAAAGCTTACGATATTTTGCACATTCAATATAAATAGTTGTCATAATGCATTTAGAACCCACTATTATCATAAACTGTTTACCCAGAGGTGTGCCCGTGCACCCTGTACTCAGAGGTGTGCCCGTGCACCCTGTACTCAGAGGTGTGCCCGTGCACCCTGTACTCAGAGGTGTGCCCGTGCACCCTGTACTCAGAGGTGTGCCCGTGCACCCTGTACTCAGAGGTGTGCCCGTGCACCCTGTACTCAGAGGTGTGCCCGTGCACCCTGTACTCAGAGGTGTGCCCGTGCACCCTGTACTCAGAGGTGTGCCGACGGCCCGCGCACCGTGTACCCAGAGGACAGTGTGCCCGCGCACTGTGTACCCAGAAGACAGTGTGCCCGTGCACTGTGTGCCCAGAAGTGTGCCCTGCCCTCACAACATGGAATACTCAGTAGTGCATTTTGTAGCCGATAAATTATCTTATCTTCTGTGATTTTTAAAGAGCTCTGATGGTTATTTGAGTAGGTGTAAAATGTATGCAGTTTAGTTAACATGACTTGGTTTTATTTTGTACATTACATTTTTATTTTGTTTTTGAAAAAAAAAATTGTTTCGTTTCTTTATTTCCTTGTTTCGCCAGTTTGTGATACTGCATTGACTGACTATTTGGTCTGTTGCTGCTATATCACGCGGTTCAATGAATTATCATTTCCATTTGAAAGCAAATAGTTTAATTCGATTATTTTCCCATTGGTTTCACCGAACACAGATCTGACACCGGCTGTCCCACTAATCTAATACTCAATATGAAAATCAGATTTATTTTGAATCATAAAATTGTGTAAATTGAACTTTGCGGCCCAATGAACATGTTTCAAAGGATCATTTGAGAATATTATCTACACGTTTTTATCAATCTGTAAAATTGCTCGATGCTGATGCTGCTGGTGCTGCTGACACTGCTGCTGGTGCTGCTGCTGCTGCCCCTGCCGCTGTTGGTGGCAGTGTTATTGTGGATTTCATATGTACATGATTTCAGTGAGATTATACAAAAATACAGTGTTACCTCGTTATTACGAACTTCAGGACACTATTTGGGACGATGCGCCGATGCACACGTGTGACCGGCTCAAACCTCAGAATCCCATCAATATGCGAGACCACCTGGGCAGCAAACCCTACACTAGTTTTCCATCCCTTAGAACCATTCCAGATCTTTCCTTAAAATATCAACTAGGCACAATTTAACAATAGTTCAGGTCCAGAAAGTTCGAATCCGTATCCTGTTACAGTATATACAAATGATACAAAAACTACGGAGTTAAGTGAAAATAGATAGGAGAGAAGAGAAGAGAGAGACTAGAGAAGAGAAGAAAGAGACTAGAGAAGCTTCGTGACACTTAGAGACCTGATTGACTAATGTTAATTTTATTTGGTTTGATGGGAATGTAAGCACATGTTTCAGATGACCACACAGTGAGTGCGGGCGGTCACTCACTCGCTCACTCATCTCGTTAATGCATTTTGATTATTTCTACGATTACCATGCGACGGACAATGAGAGGAATTTATTGCTGAAAAAGTAGCTTTTAGTGTCGATTTCGCGTTAGTAACTCATCGAGCACCGGACTGGATCCTGCTACAACTCCTCAATACATTCAATCAACATTCTCAACAACTTCTGATTGTCCTGCAGAATTTACCTGTTCAGAATTTCACCTCAAACATATTTATTTGAAAATCTATTTTATCAGCAGTCTGTTCTGACTTGATGCCAGGTGAATGTCTTCAGTTCCAGGCCGTATAGATTGTTGTCCACGGTTACGGGCCACACAATCACTAATTACCCAGATTCAGTTCCACAGATTCAAAAGATCTCGATGTAAACTGTTAATCTCTATAGAACTGTGTGCTATGAAGTATTGATACCAGGTTAGAGGGAGGTGATTTTCTCTGACCGCTTGGTCACGTCTACTTACACAGAGATAATGTATAAATCGTGTTGATTGTGAGAGGAGGCGGCTGAAGCTCTGAAGCTGTAAGCAGAGTTAATGACTGATAGATAACTGCAGCCCGACTTCTCTCACTCCAATGATCTCAGACGATCGAACTGTAAGCAGGCGTATTGCCGGGGATCATTAGGTCGTAGAAGCCGCACAATAGAGTCAAACGGCATAAGCCTGACCGAGTCTCCCCCTCGGGTACACACGCTGTCACAGGAATATAAATCGCAGCCTATTTCTGCGGCTGCGGCGATTTGTATCGCGAGTTTAAATGATAAACGACGTGTTCGAATCTCTTTCAGACCGTATGGCCATTACTCGTAGACGCCACGTGGCCTTGAGTAGGACGCGCGACCCGCAACACGCATCATTCTCTATTTTCAAGAAGTTCATCCCATTTTAGATGTTAATGCGCAGTTCGAGTAGCGATTTTCGGCTTCAATAAACCGGGCGTTGAAGTGGGTGGTGAAAGCCAAGAGTTCTCGCTGGGCCGGCAGCGTGCAACCACAAAGGCAATTCAGGAATTTTAATTAATTCAAAATTCAATTTTTTCGGTTAGTCTGGTTTTGTTTTCTGATACGGTTGAGATCGAGTGTGGTTTTACCGATTGACTGATTTCAATCGTGATCTTTTGTAACCGGAGTTAATGACAACACTCGGAGGATACATCAGCGAGTGAGGGGGTACATCAGGGGAGAGGGAGGGAGTGGGAGGGAGGGAGTGGGAGGGGAGACTGAACACCTAAAACATCCCGCAGGAATCTGAGGACAGATCTATAACGATGACGTAATCGCGCACCTTGCTTCAGATTACTGACATGTCAAACTGAACCCGTATATATTTCTATCAGCGATAGAGGGGGAGGGGGTGAGGTGCAGGGGTGATGACTATAATCCTTCCCCACACAAACACTTCTTGTGATTCACCTCGCAGCAGCTTAGCTGTGTATCTAACAAATACGTGGGAATGAAGGAGACCTCGATTCGAATGGGTTAAATATACTTTACTCTCCCCATCATCCATCACCCCCATACCCCCCCCCTCTTCAATCCTTGACTGGCTGTCAGACCAACTCACTCCTGAACAGAGAGCACCATCACTCGAATTGCTTTTCATTCGAATTGAGAATCAGGTGTTCTATGTTCACGATGCTGCTATATCAGTGAGTACTTGCGGGGTTCGAACCCGACCCGATAGAACAATACGAGATGTGGTTGTGTGTAAGGCATGGTTGCATACCCTGGTAAATGAAGGCTTGTGTTGAGGTAACGTCTCGGTGACTGCACAGTGCCCTGACACGTGGTTAACACGTGGTTTCCTGTTATTGTTAACGATGATGTGTTACATAATGTATGACGCCACGTGGTCACGTGTTTTAATGCGGTTCGCCAAAAACTGTCGAAATAAAACCCGTTAAACTCTAATTGATGAGTCCTAGGTTTATAACTTATATTAATATGATTAATAGGATGAAATAAGAGCATTTTAAAATGCTGATTGATAGTTATATATCAGAATCTGAAGTTTATTAGGATTGCGATAAAAATTAGAAATTAGAAATTTAAATGGATCATTATAGAATTTTAGATAATCGTCGTATCACTATCTATAATCGCGTTATCGGATTTATGCGGTAACAGCATGGTTACCACAGGAGCTATCGGGTTCGAACCCCCCAAAAGGGAGAAATCGAGATCCACACCATTTTATTTTCAGTCGGTGAGATTAAAATCCTATTCTCTGATTTTAGGGAAATTTAATTTTTGAAACAAAGACACCAAGAATATTGTATGAATCATTGAGTATAGTTTGACGCGTTTGATTTTTAAATCGCGTGAGTTTGGACCATTAAACTAAACACATGATCGACTGAACAGCGAAACACAAGCGAATTAACACATGTCATAGTAGAAACTGGAGCGAGCACCAGAGTAAAACAGATTTCTTTCAAATCTGTCAATTTTGAATTTATTTACATAAATTGCAAACTGAAATTTGTATTCATTAAATTCAGTCTGACGCGGAGTGACTGCGCGCGTCGCGCGGTTACATCAATGAGGAATCTTAACCGTCACATTCCTGTTCAAAGCTTCCTCCTCTGAGAGAAAATCAAAACATTGATGATATCTGATATATCTGATCCTTGCGCAACAACTTTCATATTCCTGAAAACAAGATCGCAATTCAATGAAAATTCTCTTTTCAAAACACCCCGCTCTGCTCTTCGTTTTAAAATACCTCACTCTCTACTCTTCGTTTTAAAACACCCCGCTCTGCGCCGTGATAAAGTAAAGTTTCACCGCTGAAGCTGCGACATCTCGATACGGCAGCGTCTAGTGATGCATCATCAGCGAGTAACGTGCGATGTGACGACCGCAACCAATGACAGAGACTCATCCAGCGTCGCTCCGCCTTCAGTTGAAAGGGCTTGACCCCGAGTATCAGCAACTACACCGCCACACGCGGCTTCTATCGCGCGCTAACATCGCTCCGACACCGCGCTGCGGTTACCAAAAAAAAACATGTCAGTAAATGCAAGTCCCGTTGATGCTCTATTCGTCGCGGAGTCTGGTAGCAATTGACCTACAAGGGCCTCCACCCCTACCCGCACGCCACTAGGAACATTGTTAAAACGCATTTATCTTATTGACAGATTCAAAAACGCAAAAACCTCATGCGCGACAAGAGATCACTACTACAACACAGATGGTAATTTGTCGAGAGGGTTGTTGTCATTGTTTCCAGACAAATCAGTTTAATACGAGGTAAAATAATACGATAGACTGCACCGAATATTACACATGATATAATGGTATACGCATATATATATATTTCTAGTCGGTTTTATCACAACAACAGCTCAAGTTGCGTAACACGAATCTCTTAACGTATGTTTCCAGCACATACTTTATCTTAGATCAACCTTTTGATATATTCACGTTTATGCATAAACACATCGGTAAAAAAATTTTACGAATAAATTTTGACCTTTTTTTTATTTCGAGTTGTCTCATGTCGCGTATAGGTTTTTAGACGAAATAAATAAGCGATGAATCATGGAGAAGAGAGCTTGCCTTTTCACTCAGATAGTCGTCTCTCGGCCTTGTGTCAAATCTGTGTTTATTCTAAACGTTCTATATAAACCGGTACCGGCGTGTATTTGTATATAGGTTATCTTTCGTCTTTAGAAAAAAAAATCAAACAGTTCAAAAGGAAACGGATAATATACACACAGAAGGCTTGTCGTCGATCGCGCAGTTCAGAGAACGGTTCATGTCTCAGACTGTCTGTAGATTTCTGGATTTATAACATCTCGCTGGTGATGGTGCGGTGCGGTGTTTGTTACTGATGCCGCTGCCGCCGCTGCTGCTGTTGAAACACGCGCTGTGACGTTCCTACTGGTAATGGCAGCATCCAATTACGCGCCGTCATAGCAGCCTCCCCTTTCACACCTCCTTGGCTCGCAGGCTGTAACCTGATTGGCCCGTATGACTCACATGACCTATGTTGATGTAGTGCGACCATAGTGCGCAGGGATACGCTATTCACAGGATGATCAATACGCCAGCCAACCAATGGGATACGAGATCTGTGTTCACTTGCGTTCCCCTCTCGCCTTGAGGTTATGACCACTTGGTTCTAATTGTCACTTTCTAATGGGCTTGTTGAACTTGGCTGACATAAGTCGCCTTATATGGTAGGCAGTAGTAACGGTCTGTGCCAGATTCTCACTGAGTGTCAGAGTTCATACACATGAGCGCTGAGATACCGTTCACAGCGCGCGCTCTGCAGTAAAGTGAACTTAGTTTCCGAAGTCAGTCAGTGACATTGTGTTTAGTTTGTGAGTGTGGAGTGCTAGGAGTTAGGAGGGCAGTATGTCATCGCTGAGCGTCGCAGTACCGCCGAGTAACGCTCTTGTGACTCCGGTTACGCCGTGGAGACCCGATTCAGTGGATACGGCTACGGCCAACGCGGCCCCGCAAACATCGGTCACGCCGTGGAGAGACCCACCGCCGCCCCAAACTGCGACTACACCTTCGACAGAATCGGACAGTACACCGCAAACAACTCCGCAAACAACTCCTAACGGGAATACCGTCAATTCAGCTTCTATTAACAATAATAACAATAACGGAGAAACAAAAGGACAGCATATTGAATGTGTCGTGTGCGGCGACAAGAGCTCCGGTAAACATTACGGTCAGTTCACATGCGAAGGATGCAAGAGTTTTTTCAAACGGTCAGTTAGGCGTAATTTGACGTATACGTGTCGAGGTAACCGGACTTGCCCAATTGATCAACATCACCGAAACCAGTGTCAGTACTGTCGATTAAAGAAATGCCTGAAAATGGGAATGAGACGGGAAGGTAGGTACAATCTCGCTTGTAAGTACCATGTCGGTCGGTATTGTATGCGCTTCTCAAAAACATATATAGCTGTTTTGTTGAATCCGCTGACGAGCTGCCGGGTGCCGCGAGGGGCCAGGGTTTACCTGCAGCTCGTCAGGCGAAGATACGACAAAAATCAGTGCAGAATAAGATAGAAATTCGGATCCTGGAAATTTGTAAAATTCTCCAAATTTAAAAATTACACGATATTATTCTTATTGTTGTGACAGGCATGGTCCAGTTACTGTCACTTCATCTGGATACAAAAACGGATTTAAAATCGCTATATTTGTAAATGGAAGCGTATATTGAAATGTATATAAATGGTATTTCATATATGAGTGAATGTTGTATGTGTTGTTATATCAGCTTGTGGTGACTTCAAAAAATCAACGCATAACAGTTCATTTCTATTTAACCTAAATAGACCACAGTTCTCTATATATATCTATCTATATACGTGTGTATGTAATATACGCATTACTGGTATTGTTTTCCGAGTTTGTCCCTTATTTTTAAAGATAACAAGAGAATTAATCATTGATGGTTGTATAGACTAGAATGTAAATAGCGAGTAGAAGATATCTCTCATGATTTGTACGCTAGATCAGTTCTCTCTCCTCTCTCTCCTCTCTCTCTCATCTCTGGTGTGCACGCATCAATCTACTCAATGAATATACTACAAAATACATCCGTATGTTGTTCTATAGTAAAATACATGCGGTTTCTCTTCTCTCTCTATTCTCAGTAGAGAGAGTGAGTGAGAGTGAGAGAACGGAAAAAAGACAGCTTGCGCGAGATCTGTGTCGGCATCGAAAACACATGTGCGCCTCTTATCCACGATTACGGCTCAAAGTCTGCCGTATAACTTCATGTCACGGCACCATCTTAAAACCCGCAACGAAAATTCTGATGTTTTCAACCGCTAATTTTTTTCGCGTCATTTTTATATCTTGCAGCTGTTCAGCGAGGTCGAATACCACCGACTCAGCATCCCGGTTATCCGGGACCGCTAGCTCTGAACGGCGATCCCACGTTCAACGGACATACATACCTTTCCAGTTTCATATCGATGTTACTCAGAGCCGAGCCTTACCCCGTCTATCGATACGGTCAATGTATGCAGCCCAATAATATAATGGGCATAGAGAATATATGTGAACTAGCGGCCAGGTTATTATTCAGCGCCGTCGAATGGGCTCGAAATATTCCCTTTTTCCCAGACTTACAAGTGACTGATCAAGTAGCGCTATTGCGTCTCAGTTGGAGCGAGCTATTCGTGCTAAACGCAGCCCAGTGTTCGATGCCGCTTCATGTAGCCCCGTTACTGGCCGCTGCCGGACTACACGCGTCGCCGATAGCCGCGGAAAGAGTCGTCGCGTTTATGGATCATATACGAATATTTCAGGAACAAGTGGAGAAATTAAAGAATCTTCACGTCGATTCAGCTGAATACAGCTGTTTGAAGGCTATTGTTCTATTTAGTTCTGGTGAGTACTATATTTTCTAACCTCAAACCGTGGGATTATTTTAAATCAAATCCTCCGTAAAATTTCCATAAAATCCGAGTAAGAAAAATCAGATTCCCTCTAATGGGGAAGTGCCGCGTCGTGGTCGACAGGGTGTTTAAAATGCTGAATTAGAAATGTCCGATGTTTTTGTTGTTATTGTTTGCGCAGCAAAAAACCCAGACCCTGGACCCACACGGGATCGAACCCGTAATGCCTCCATCGTATTCATATATAGTCAATCCAACTAATACCGCGCAATATTTTCCCGCGGGATTAATTTCATTTCTTTTCCAATTTATAAAATCACCGTTGCACCAGTTTACGCAGATACCGCGCAAAAATATCCGCTGCGAATATAAATTCATAAACTTATAGATTTTGTTTGACGTCAATGTAGAATTAATAAAAACTCGCTTTACGTAAGCGGTATTGGCGTACTACGTGTGTGCGGTGTATTGTGAGTCTGAGGTCCGTTTTGTGGTTTGAAGTTGTCGTTTGTTTAATCTACTCGTGTTAGAGATTGACCGCACACGCGCGCGTGTCTCCGACAGCCTCAGAATCACCAGCCGTTCTAGATGATGTTTTATTCAAAGAGACGGTCTGTGTGTGTGTAGCCGAGCGACTGTCGGCTGTGTGCTGTTTTTTACCGTCTTAAAATATCCAATCGCGTTATTATGAATTAAGAAATGGCGCTGACTCCTCTTGCCTTTGACACTTGGGCTTATTGAGGTCGCTTCGCGTTTTAGAAACTGTCAAAATTTTCAATGGATGTTTCTTCGCTTATGATTCATTGCGTGATCCCTCGGCGGTTTAATTCCGTGCCTGCGCATGGCCGTTTCGAAGATATCTTTGAACTTCAACCGTCACGGGTCAGAAAATTATCAGAATAAAACCTTTTTACGCGATCGAACTGCATTCTGCGTTCGCGGCGAGCTGATCTCCTCGTGTCGCTGTCTGTACAGATGGCCCGATCTGAATTGCGGTTAAACCGAGTGCAATTAAATCTGAGAACTCTCCACACCATTATTTCATCTGGTTACTTTATTTACGCCTGTGGGCTCTTCACTGATCTCCGTATCACTTGATTTAGTGGAAGCCAATAGTTTCTGGCGCGAGTCTCCGGCGTTCGTCCGTCATGCTTAGAACCCTTTCGCACCAGAATCCATACAACAGACCTAAATATATAAATATATATCTTAAAAAGTCTAGTCTCAGTAATCATAAATAAGTAAGGTTTAAAAATGATACCTTATTTCGCATAATCGGTCGGGTCATTTTGTAAACCGCAATAAAACTTGTATATAATCAGTTCATTTCTATAACTGTCGGGTCCGTTATTCTTAGCTTGTTGGTGATTTAAAAAAAGTAATGTCCAGAGGTAGATAGACGGCCGGCCGGGTCAACCAGGCAGAAATTAGAAACTTATTAATGCGCCCGATTTTAGGCCAAATTGCGGTTCATTCCTGTAAACGCAAATTAATATTGTATCAGTCGAATCGAGTTGTGCGTGTTTATTGAAGTGAAAATAAAATGAATGTTAACGGATAGAAAAGATTCAGTGAGTGAGAACTCGCTCGGGTTCGATGAGAGAGATCGATATTTATGATAAAGATTCGTAGTAGAGAAGAAGCAGGTTTTTATCTTGACGCCTGGTTTCAGAGTATGTGGCGACTATAATTGTCTTGTGAGTTCAGCGATAAACAGATAAATATCAAGCGTCGATGTTGTGTTGTATAATAAGTTGACTGTCATCTCGATAATTTAGTTTCGAAACCAATTATAGCAACACCGAGGATACAAATAAATGATACACCGCAGTGTACGTGACGTCACTGTCAAAAAGATCAATATCGAACGTAGTCGTGTTCGAATCCTGATTTTAGGATGTTTTTAAAAGCCGTTCATTTCAAAACGAAGCCAATGATTTCATTTCTATGAGGTTTTATAGATCCGTAAATTCTTTTCCCACGTTGGATATATTCGCTGAGTCAGATCGCTGTATAAATTGTGGCCAGGTGTTGGGCATCTTTTATACCGATTCAAATAGATTTAATCGATGTTTTAAGATATGTTTCAAAGGGGTGAACTGTGTCAGAGATCGATTAGAAAGAAAGAAATCTTTTTATAATTCTAAATCGATTAAGTGAACTAAGATCTTTCCATCTCTACGACTAGCCAGTTGAGCCGTCATTGGCGTAAATGTTTATGACTGAATTAAAAAACGTTTAGCAAAAATCATTTGTATTTCAAAGTTCATATTCAAATTATAAACTACTGAACGACTGAGTGTTTATCGGTAAGAATGCCGCTCCTAGGAGACGAACCCGGGTCGCCCGGTTTCAGATCGATCACTCTGATTACAGCGACTTCGCAAATAACAGTAACTGTGATGACAGCCAAACAAGTTTTAAATGTGTCAGAAATTCAGAATTGTTGATTTAAGAGATAAGAAAGCTTTAGAAAGCTTTCCTACAGTTTAAAACATTTAGAATTCAAAAAAGCTAGATTTATATGTATGTATGTATGTGTGTATGCTGATCATGCACCTAAATATAAACGGTTAGGCGCAAAGACCGGTCTTAAAGGTCACACGTATTGTGATAGGACCAGAAATCTAAATAGACGAATTTTCAATCTTTATTTACAAAGGTCTCGAGTGACATTTTTTCCATTTAGTTGTGACCTTTATAATTCAGCAATGGTTTATCATATATACGTTAACGCAGTGGTTCCTGGCGTGACAGACTGTGCCAGAGGTTGATTACATTACAATAAAAACCGTTTGATTTGAAATTCATCAGTGACTCTCTTTGTAACCCGGTTAAAATGCTCGTTCATATTCTGTGTACTCGGTAATAGCTTAATGAACACTTTCAATGATAATGAACAAGTTAATTAAATAATAATCAACATTTCTAACTGAAGCATATAACTTAATACGTATCACTTTCATTTGACCATAGTCTGACCCGAATCGGACAAAGGTTAAAAACCTGAGAGTGAACTTTTGACATCTGCAGTGTTCATCACAGATGCGCAAAAAAACCGACCGAGCCTGCTTGAAACAGTAGACCCCACAGTTCCACTGTCCTCTATACATCTAGAACCATAACTACTGGGGAACCGAGTTTCACAAAAATTCGCGCAGTGATATATCAGTGATATATCAGTGATATATCGGAGCTGTTGTTGGGCTGGCGTGCATTTACCATATCGGGTTAGAAAAACATTTCAAAAAATATCCTGTCGAGTTGAGCTTTAAACTCTCTCTTCTTTCTCTTACTCTCTTATAATCTAAAAAGCTACCGACTTTTTTTCACAATATAAAGTGTTGTATAGTCACTTATTGTGACCTGATAGCTCGTTTAGACGCAATTCAAACTGATCTTTATTTCAATTGATCTTTCAATAATGCGCTAAATGGTGTCAAACCGCATTATTTCATTATTCTTACCCCGTTAATGGTTCTACGTTTTATTAATTTCTGATACTTCAACCAAACAATGAAGACTCTTTATGAATTCTGTCTTCACTGATTCAACAGCCGCTTGAAGTGTTGTGGAACATTTCGCTAATAATATATCTATATATATATATATATATATATATGGCCTGTATATCATTTCACGAGGACGGTATGAATTGGTGCCAACCTATATCAAAATTATTGAAAACTACTAAAGTATAAGTGAGGTACCCCGCGGAAACCTGGGATATTGTTTCGCGTAGAATTTCGAACTTTTCAGAGTTAGATTAGATAAGAAGGTTCATTACTACCGTGTGAGTCGATTGGGGGAAATTCCTGGTTTGTTAGCATAGTGATATGTTCTTTTTCAAACTAATCAATGAAATATCCGACCGTTGCACCAGTTCACGCTGGTACCACGGCTGAAATCACGCGGATGCATTCGGTTTAATAACCCCTGAAAGTAAACTTGATCTGAATTTTGCTGATATTGATAATTCGCGTTTAGAAAACTCTTTAACATTCATCGTTACATACTCGGGTATCAAATGCTCATCTTTATTCAATGGTTCTCGTTGATCCGTGTATAACATGCATACAGAGAATATAGAATTTCAGTTGCAGTTGTAGCAGCGCGGCCCTGGTGTGTCACACGTCACGGTGGTGGCGCACACCGGGTGTGCACCGCGCGCACACCGGGCGGCTGGGGCTCGCTCGAATCCGGGGTGGTGGTGGCGCACACCGGGTGTGCACCGCGCGCACACCGGGCGGCTGGGGCTCGCTCGAATCCGGGGTGGTTAAAGGTCAGACGCCAAGCTGTTGACTGGGTAGAAAAACGTGATTAGACCGTTAAAAATAATCGTTAATAAAGGTCACCATATCATCTGCTACATTGCATAATACAATGAACGTTACCCCAGATATCATAAATCATTCCACGCCATAACCCTTAATGACAACGAGCCTGCACACTGTACCGTGAGCTGTTAGTCCTTAAATATACCGTTTATAATTAACCCGTTGAACCAATTTCATCAGAAAACGAATTAATTATTTTTAACCTGTGGCCCAGCTCGTATTAATAGTGTACGTGTATACGTGTTATATTGATTTTCGCGACTCTCTACCGTCGCCCGGTTCGCGCGCGCGGTATATATGGTTCAAGTTGCGTAATGGGATATTATACCCTTATCGAGAACAAGCGAAATTAATTCCATATATATATATATATAAACACAATGTTTCTATGTATATCTGACTGATATACAATTGACCTCAACTGACATGTCATATTATTGTTATATACAAATACAGACAAACTGGGGATGCTTTCAACTCGATCTCTCTCTCGATCTGCGGGTATTCACTCCTTACTGCCGACTGATTTACATGCTCCTCGCCACAACAGCTTCCCAGGATTTTACCTGATTTAGGAGCAACCCCCGGAGCCACCCTAACTGTCGGGCAACTCGTAATATTTCAATTCACCTGAAGATGGAGATGCTTAGTTTGAACATCTGTTTCAACAATCTGTTTTTAACGACTAAAATAGTATTTCGTGAAAATTCCCAGATTTCAAATTCTTTGGTTTTCAATTAGATTCACGAAATAATTCACGTCATTATGATTCACGCAGACGATATCAGACACATCTTTACTCGAATTCACAATACAAGTTCAACATCAGTCTCACTCTGCTGCGTCCATTGTCTCCACATAAACTCGACCTTCAACCAGAATATTGTTCGGTGACAAAAAAAATCGGCAATTCCCGTGGAGAAAGATTTGATATTTGAGGTTGATATATCCGATTCGATGCTTTGTATTTCGCGTATCTTCGATTCGAATGAAACGATTTGAAATTTTTATTCTTGAAAAGAACATCTGTTTCTAAACTCGACTCAGGGTCAAACTGACGACGACCTTCACTGGTATAAAAGAACGAAGCGTAGCCCCAGGGTCGCCGGATCCCCAGGGTCGCCGGACTGCCTTCAGCGAGACCGGAAGTCCCTTGTGGTAAATTATAATTGTTCGGTGGACCATTCAAAATACGTTTTTTTCCATTGCTTGGATTTTTTTTCTAATGTCGTGTGCCTCTTGTGACCCTATAGTTCACTATAGTTCGCAAGTCGTATGTCAGTGTTTGGAACTAGTTGTAATTGATTACACGATCAGACCCAGTCTAGACCGCCTCAATAAACGGGTCGCGATAGTTTTATGTGTTTATATATGTCTGGATTCTAATAATTTCTGACATGTTTAGTTGACCTTGTGTAAACTTGCTGATAAACTCTGAATAAGGAGGTCATAACACGCTGATTTTTTATACAGATTACTATGCAGGTGGTGTACGTTAGTTCCATCAGTGTTATCTCCCATCTCTCTTTCTCTCTCATCTCTCTTTCTCATCTCTCTTTCTCATCTCTCTTTTCCAACGTTTTATTTTTTTCTTCTACACGTATCTCGTAGTCATAGTGAGGCATAGTAAAACGGTTCTAGTCCTGCTATGCGATCGAATGACATCACTTCAACAAGTTTCCTAAAATTCCTACAGCGATGCATGTCTAGCCCTGGCATGCGAGGATGACCATAATAATCAACGAGGTTTTGAAAGTTCTCCTTCTCTCTCTTTCTCTAATTTGCGATGTTCTATCCCTGGCACGCGAGGTTAGCCCGCGGTGTAGTGGTTCTTCCAGGCGGCCGAGCGTCAACTGTCACTGGAATCACGGCGCATTGGACGACATCAAAAACAGCAACACATTGTAATAAAAACCGCCGACACTTTCATCAAAATGTAGAAATGACGACTTCAAACGCGAGACGTAAAGTTGACAACGATACGCAGTGATGTATTTACCCAGGCCTCGGGGTTCGAACCCCGATATTTCCTGCGACCACCAATCGGAGGCTTTTGTCTCGACCGAGGAGGTAAACCGTGAAATTCAGCGCCCTTTTTAATATCGAGTCTTATTCGAAGGGAAATGAAAGGTTTGCTCGATGTCAAAGGGCCGGATATCGCTAGGGACACCTTTTATCGGTTCTGGAGTATTTGATATTCATAGAAATGTAGCGAAATAACCCCTTACCAACCTATAAAAATAGAAAAACTTATATTACAGAATTTATCAGTAATATTAGTAGTAGAATAATGAAAGAAATCCAGTCAGTTCGTTCAGGTTAGTAGCAATACCACTATCGCCATCTGTGAAAAAACGTCAGAACTAAACAGACAAGAAACACCGATCTCAGAAGACATCAATTATTCAAAGGAATTTCAGTAAACTGTTTATAGAATATTTAATCCTAGTTTCACCTTATACATCTCAGATATCAGACAGTGAAAGAGACCGGTTAGAATATTGTAGAATAGTTCTACTGAAAGTTGCAACGAGAGAGATTAAAATTGTGACATCCGGTGACACGATTCATGATTCATTAATCCGCGACGGATTATCTGGGATTAATGAATATCTTCTCAAACAAATAAGAAAATGACTCAACTTAATCCGTTCTCAATTTTATCAGAAAACGATATGATATGAGAAAAACCGCTTTTTCGGTATTTTAGAATAGACTTCGAATACATAGAATCACCACGCATGACATACATTTCTGGACATTGTTCAGAACTGTTGAACTGACTCCAAAACCGTGTTCGAAGCTGTGTTCAAAATGTAACTCCGGAGCTGTAGAACTGGATTTAAAATTGTGGAGCTGAATTCAGAACTGATGAATTAGATCCAGAACTGTGGAACTGGGGCCAGAACTGTGGAACTGACTCCAAGTGGAACTGGGTCCAGAACTGTGGAACTGGGCCCAGAACTGTGGAACTGACTCCAATAGGAACTGGGTCCAGAACTGTGGAACTGGGCCCAGAACTGTGGAACTGACTCCAATAGGAACTGGGTCCAGAACTGTGGAACTGGGCCCAGAACTGTGGAGCTGACTCCAATAGGAACTGGGTCCAGAACTGTGGAACTGGGCCCAGAAATGTGGAACTGACTCCAAGTGGAACTGGGTCCAAAACTGTGGAACTGGGTCCAGTATGGAATCGAGTTCAGAACTATATGGTATCGAGTGCTCGGGTTTCAGAAGTAAGATATATACATACTACACGTCGACGATATTAACTACTACTTAAAAAACCGGATAGTTTTTTTTAATCGCACCTCGGTCTATAGGCCTATATATCATCGCTGTTTTAGAACTGCTAATAACGTAATAATCAGTGTATTCAATTAATCACAGCTCCGATCAGCGTGCGTTAATTGAATCACTATGCGTTCCGCGTGTCTAATATGTAACTGTTCGGCGATGATTCGGTGAATTTTTTCTATCGGTACCGCGCCGCACTGTTAGCGGGGTGGCATCTATCTCACTCAGGTTATAACACGTATATATAGTATGTTCAGATAGTAAAAGAGAATTTATCGTCTGAAAGTTTCAAAGTGCGGCTATTAATTTCTACACGATGTTGTTGTAGTACTACTAGTCTATATTCTATTCGAGTGTGTGTTGATAAAACGTTACCCGACCCGTCAAGATACAACTCACTACCGAGATTCTTATGATTTCTCTCATTTTTCCTGCTCGTTTCGCTGTAGTGCCCGATATAGCGAGCATACCATCACTACAACTCGGGCAGCTTTTGATTTGTATTCGATAATTTCGAGACTCGTTTGTACGGATATTATAGGCTTCACTGAAATCTATAGTGAAACTGATTCACGAAATCGTTTACACTGGAATCTTACGGGTTTTAGGCTTAAATCGAAACAATTTTGGCAAAGGTTGATATCAGCCGGGGTTCGAACCGGTACCTCTCCGAGGATCTGTTCACGTCTAAGCCAGCAACAACACGATCCTTACCGTGTGTTTGTATGATTGGTTTTTCTTTTTGAAAATCAACGGAAATGTTTCGGTTCACATATAATTTCTTCAGTTGAGAGGTTGAGTGAATCGTAGGCGTTCAGTTCCCTCTGATAGATACATCCTCCGTCAACCCGATAGAGAAACCCGGTGAGAAAATGAGTTTTTATTGAATATAGCTGAATAATAGGCGCTTAAAGTAACCGGTTTTCAATTGTTACCTGAAGATGTTTTAATTCGGAAGGTTTTCGTATTCTAACCATCGTGGGAAATTTCTATCGACGTGTTTCCGAACTACAACAATTTGCTCTTTTACAATGAAATACATAAAAAAAACATCCTAAGTTCAATTGATTAAATGTAAAAATTCGATGAAAAACTTCTAAACGAATTAGAGAAAGTTTTCGCGTCTTGAATCGATTCGAAAACGTGTGAACTGCGATGTTAACCGTCGAGGATGACCCGAGGGTTCGATCGTGTCCGGCAAAACCATTTCAACCAATTGCCATACGACACGAATAGTAGTTTAGCCAAGCGGAATGCATTATCGGCTCCATGAAATTACTGACACGAGGAAAAAACTAAATCGTCACCTTCATCGGGTAATTGAATCATAAGACATACGGATGATTTGAACTATGAATGTTTGGAGTTTTCGTTTGATGAATTTTCACTTTTATTGTAGCGTTTAAATTGTGATGTCCGATCAATAAATGCGGGCATCCGAAATAATAGTAATAATATACACACGCGCGACTGATCATCTGTCTGTTCGTCGAGAGAACAAACTTATACAGAAATCGATATGAACATAAAACAAGAGAAGAAAGTTTTAAATACCACGGGACCATATTTTTTTGATAAAATATTCACTGGTCGATAATTGATTTTAAGATTACTAAACAAGCGATGGGAACGAGGGAACTTGTTGAGGGGAACGAGAGGAACCTGGGGAACTTGTTGAGGGGAACCTGGGGAACGAGAGGAACCTGGGGAACTCGTTGAGGGGAACCTGGGGAACGAGAGGAACCTGGGGAACTCGTTGAGGGGAACGAGAGGAACCTGGGGAACTTGTTGAGGGGAACCTGGGGAACTCGTTGAGGGGAACCTGGGGAACGAGAGGAACCTGGGGAACTTGTTGAGGGGAACCTGGGCAACGGATAAAACAACAAATTGATCTGTCTCTTGAACTCGGGTCTCCCTGGAAGCAAACTGAACTCTGTCGCTGATCCGATCCATGTGACACATTTGTTGTTTTGTAGTAAGGTATAATGTAACTATATAACGAAGCCCGGGTTTTATTGCTGGTGATGGAACCAGCCGGCGCGTTGCTATACGTTTCATGTTGATGTATCGATGTTAAATCGATGTTTTTGATGATGTATTTTCACGGTTTGAATCTCACACTAACTCGCTCCTCGGATTCCAGTCCAGGAAATCGAGAGAGTACTCGCGCGCGTGAACCGCCGAACACCTGTCGACCTTGTGGAGCTGCCTTTCAAAAAACTTTCCAAATTTAAATTCTAACGCAGTTGTTTTTCGTGTTGTATTTTTCAGATGCGTCTGGTTTATCGGATGTCTCGCACGCCGAGAGTTTACAGGAGAAGGCTCAATGCGCCCTAGAAGAATATGTACGCAGTCAATACCCTAATCAAGTTACGCGATTTGGAAAACTGTTATTGCGGTTACCGTCACTGCGCATGGTTAGTGCGCAGGTTATCGAGCAGTTATTTTTTGTCAGGCTGGTCGGGAAGACCCCCATTGAGACTCTAATTAGAGATATGTTACTAAGCGGTGGTACCTTCAACTGGCCCTACATGTCTTACCAATGACAGAAATAACAACCAAGTTGTGACGTCACTACACATTGAAGGTCTATATATATGGAAAATGACTTTATCTAGAAATGAATTCGTATTAAATGAAAGTTTATCGTGTATTCCACCGAAATGACATTCAATAAGTCACCTCGTCTAAACGAGGCGCCTGCTTTTCGATCAAAATACAGATGATTTGAATATCATTGAATAATATAATAGTGGTTTAAAACCGCTAGGAGATTCTATGGTGAATGTGCTATAGCGATATTATGGTTCGAAACCATATCGCCTTATTATACCTGTAACATTGTTAACAAGTTCTTAATTTCTAGAAATTCATTTTTCCTTTCATCGATAAGTTGTAGCTCAAAGTTTCAAAACTCGAAGTTTCTAAACTCATTTTATATTCGAATTTTCGTAGACAATTTTTGATTGACTATCTTCGCAATGTAGCGATTGATTTCAGATTAAGCGGCCATGTTGGATTTAAGAACCGCGCGATACTAGAAATAGATATAACGAACTTCGGTTATCGGGAGTTAGTTCGAAAGGTCGACTACGGGTTCGAGCACGGTTGCTGTAGTTCGGAACTAGTTCCAAGATGGCCGACACGTTACGCCGAACTACCAGTGCGTTCAGTTATCATAGTTCCGACCACGAAACCGAAGGTTTGCCCATGCGAAACTATTTCATCAACATGGCCGCGCAATATGAGATTCCTCTGATTTCTTTACGAGGATCCCATCGATTTCAACTTCTCTCCTACAATGAGAAGAGTTCACTATTCTATTTCTCTTTATCTCATCTTGAAAAGAAAACTTTAAGTTTTAAGCGATATTTGTGTGAGATAGATCATTGCATTTTGTTCTGATAGAGTGATGCTATTGATAGCTGTAAGCAACAAATACTTTGTCAATTTGATCTCATTGCTATAAAACTATAATTATCTCATCAAATTAAAAATAAACAATTCTTCATCTGAAAATAAAGGTGTGAATTTTCATGTTTAACATGCCAGTTCATTGTAAAAAAAGACCAGTTTTCAGACCAACATTCTGATATTGAGAAATTTCAGGTTCCTCAGGTACATTCTGGATCCAGTTCCTCTGGTTGATTGTGTAACAGACAACTGCAGAACTGGGTTCAGAACTGTGGAAATTGATCTAGAGCTGTGGAACTGTGCCTAGTGGAACTAGATCCAGAAAGAACTGTTCCTAGAACTGTGGAACTTGATCCATGCTGTGAATGTCCGGTAACTGTGGTACAGCTGTGGTTCAGATTGTTATTTGATTGCGCTATCTAATTAGATTATACATAGTTTCAAATTGTCATAGTTTCTTCAGTTTAAAATTATATGTTATAAGTACAATATAAGTGATATATATATAGTGTAAGATCATTCCATGTTGTGACGTGAAGGGTGTGCGCTGTGTATCGTGAAGGGTGTGCGCTGTGTACCGTGAATGGTGTGCGCTGTGTACCGTGAATGGTGTGCGCTGTGTACCGTGAATGATGTACGCTGTGTACCGTGAAGGGTGTGCGCTGTGTATCGTGAATGATGTGCGCTGTGCACCAGGAACGGTGTGCGCTGTGCCCTGAACGGTGTGCGCTGTGCACCGTCGCAGATACTATTCATTCATTTGTGTGTTCAAGGTCGACCAATCACAGATATAAATCGTACACCGATATTTCAGAGTATTTCTTGTCTTATTCGTGCACATTGCGACCAACCAAATATATCAGTGTTTATAAGAATTGTATTTTCATTTGAATTGAGCACGAATTGTCTCAGAAAAATGTTTGATTTATATAATGAGCAGTAACGTTGTATCGGACAGACTTTGAAAACCTGTTGGAATCGAATGCAATGTGACTCATGAAAAACTCTAGACTCCGATTAGTGAAATTTCTTTGTCAATTGACAATTGCATTTATTCGGTATCGGTCTAATTACAGAACCGGAACTACGAACTCACCGGAAGTTGAAGCGAACTTATAAAATTCTACTTCCGTTTTGCGTTATACATAAATAACTGTGTAGAATAATATACTGTCTCAATGAATTCAATATAACGTGCCAAAATCATGTTGAATTATTATTATTTTTTGTTTGTAATGATCCCACCAGTAAAGGGTGGTTCAATCTTTTTTTATCAAATATTTATCAAAATTTGGTTCAGTCTTTCTGTATTTCTTCAATGTCTTATTGATTTGAATTGTTCTTTTATCATGAAACTGCGATATCTACTGTTTACTGGTTCAGATTTGAGTTTTGAATTAGGGATATACCTAATTTAAGCCCCGCAACATGCGGAGGAGCTAAAGGACTGCTCCGATCCAGTCGGAAACTGTAGAGGATTGCTCCGCAGATACCGGCATGAGATGATAGATGGTTTGATACGTAAAACTTGGATCAGATTTGTCCATTAGGCGAGTGTGTAATTAGTAAGGTTAATTAGCAGTTTTAATTAATGAATTCCTCAGATTTGTATTCGATGTTCGATGATGTATTAATGATGAATCACTCATACACACATATCTTTATCATATTTTCATCGTCATGATTTATGATAATATCAAAAAAATAATAATAATAATAATAATAAATGTAAGAATTTTTCGTCGGTTTCGAATTTTAGAGGCACGAAATTCTGTCTATTTAACGTATTTTCGCTTATTCTTGCCTTAATAATATATGTATGTATATAGTAAATATGAAACGCTGCGGAGGGACTGAGACGGGCCAGTTACAAAAGTGAGAGCTAAAGATTTTGGTAATTTTTAATTATGATGATTGTTTTTCCCTCCGAAGAATTACGTCTCTCTAAAATTCGGAACTCGACATAATATAAGTTTTGTGATGTTACGTGAAATGTACAGTAGACATGTACAGTTATAGTCAGAAATAAATTTAAATTCTGTACAGTAAAAGTATATGATTATATTATATATATTATATTATATATATATGCGTTTGAGTGACGCTAGATGGCGCTCGAAAATATTTATAAAAATTCAATATGGATTTAAAAAAAAGAGGTGAAGCATTTTGTATCGAATCAAGAATCCATAGGTGTATCAAAATCATGTCTGAATGGAATAATTAATAATTAATAAAATAGATTTCTTTAAAAAAATTGTTTTTCTCGAATTTCTACACGAGTCTTATTTCTGAGGATCTAAATGGACAGGAATCTGAGGATGCAAATGGACAGGAATCTGAGGATGCAACTGGACAGGATTCTGAGGATGCAACTGGACAGGAATCTGAGGATGCAACTGGACAGGATTCTGAGGGTGCAACTGGACAGGAATCTGAGGATGCAACTGGACAGGAATCTGAGGATCCAACTGGACAGGAATCTGAGGATCCAACTGGACAGGAATCTGAGGATCCAACTGGACAGGAATCTGAGGATCCAACTGGACAGGAATCTGAGGATCCAACTGGACAGGAATCTGAGGATCCAACTGGACAGGAATCTGAGGATCCAACTGGAAATGATTTTTTTAGGTGAATGCGCGACACGAATTGATGAAATGTTCTAACTGGCCATGGATTTCCTATTGGGCATTTTAGCGATGAAAATGTTGCAGTTGCTCGTGGCCCTTACATGACCTGGGTCCTATTCTATCATGTGACATTATTCAGGGGGTAATGAAGTAAATACAATGTATGTTGAACACATCGCAAATTGCGCAGAAAATAAATGAATAGAAATAAAATAACAACGAATGATTATAAAGTTTTACACTTCAACAAAGATACTATTCACATCTAGGCTTTCAAATAATCGTGTTTAGACGTTATTTTCAAGATTCATCATCGATTTTACCGAACTTTAATTCACTGCTCGAGTCCGAGATGACACAAACTATTTATAACAATTACAGAGAGCTGAAAATATCCTATGACGCGAATAGAATAGAATTATATGGATGATTGTGGTTTGAGTGAGAGGGATCAAAAGGCGCTTTATTGACCGCACAACTCTATATAACTATTTATACTGAAATACGCAGTGATTATAGTTCGATTTATTGGACACGGTCACAACCTCGAAATAAAGAGACAAAAAAGACACAACTTGAAGTTCACAGAAAACTGTATGAGAAAGTTACAGTTTTCGATTAGTCTAGAAATAAACAAAAATAACAACGTTTTATCAATTCGTATTCTGGAATTTACGATTAGGGATGGTCAACATACCGAATACACAATCAATTCACGCAAAAACTTCATCTTTTTTCTGGAGACTCCAGACTCTATTGACGAGTTTCCTTCGACATTTAGGAAACTTAGCGTGGAAATGGACGGAAATATCCCGTGTATCTCCGAGGAAAGGTCTCCTCGACCAGACTGGATGATATAACGACTTCAGATACAGTTCTCAGGCGCCAACAACCAATTAACAAATACATTAATTTTAATATAAATCAACAGAACGGAAAAGCTTTATTCGCGAACTGAATGTTAAACAGGAAAAGGTGAATTGTAAACGATACTTTGTTTCAAGTGTCTGTCCTCGTCTTGGCTTTATAAAACCCGCGGTGCTGGTGGTAACTGCTAGAAAATATCGAAAAATTGATCGTTTTTTATTCGAAGTCGCAGAAAAAATTGAATCGCGAATTTTCTAACAATTAGAGACCGATATATCGGGAAATCTTTTTGAAATAGCGAATTCGTAATGATTTTTGATACGATCGTTTTTTTTTTAAATCGTTGGATTAATTCAACTATACCGGGTTTTACTTAGCGACTGATCTTACACACAAATTCATTCGCGATTTTTCTATCAGAGACAATGTTTATTTTTAGACAGGAATCGTTATTTTTCATACATATAATTGAAGGAGGGAGGGGGTAGGGGAGGTAGGGGGGGGGGGGTAGGGGCATCGTGTGGACTTCATTTTTAGAATCATCCAGATTCTGTTCTACTAGTTTCCATATCGATGTACGTATAACACTGCGGATAAGCCGTAGAGAGAAGAGAGAGAGAGAGAGAGAGAGAGCGAGTTGTTGTAAACTCAGGAATTTACCGCGCGTTCATTCAACACTTATACTTCATATCATTACTTACTATTTACTACGGTCTGGTGCGTGTGCGCATGCGCAATTCGCCTTGAAAAAATAAAACTACCGACGGTAACTATTTTCTGGCTTGTTGCTCGTTTCTGTGATAATACATACTATGCGTCAGCGAACTAAGATTAGTAAGATCGCTTTTCTTTAAAAAAGGTAGATAACAAAATAGAGCAACGAAGAGACTTTTAAATATACAAATATATATATATATATATATATATATATATATATATATATATATATATATATATATATATATATATATATATATATATATATATATATATATTCTGCGCCGTAGTATCACCAAATAAAGACCTAAACATCCGGCCTTAGTTCCACAGTTATCAGGTTAGATCTGCTGACTCCTGAAAGTGAAAGAATCTGACTACAACCGCCAGAGTTCACTCGTAACTGTGGAACTGGATTCCTAGTGAAATATGGCTATTGATAAGAAGAACGCTTCTGTAGATCCATCAGAGCCTATGTTTAGAATTCATAGGGGGCGCTACAAGTATTGTATAGGTATACATACGGCATCAATTATGTTATTATGTAAAATGTTTGAAGTGAAAGTTTTTTGTTTATAGTCTGTTATTACGAGTATGTCAGTGATAGAACTGAGGTTGTATTGTCAAGTTATATTCCAGGTATCAGATGTGTGTGGGCTAATTACGCAAACTAGTGCATCAGTCAAACAATAGACAACGAATTAACAAATATATTGTTTTAAGCGAAACTAACCGTACACAAATGTGGTCGATCCTACAAACCGAACAGGTGAATACGACATACACCGATAGCATAGATTTGTTATAAACTTTCATAAAGAAACTAAAACCCAACTCAAACAATACGATCTATCTTAGTTGTGTTTCGGCGCAGTGTCTGGTGTTGGTATAAACATGAACGCCCACCCTATCGTCCCGTTAGCCCGTTACCATGCAATAGGGCACGCCGAGGTTTTGGGGGTTCTTAACAAACTGTCAGCGGAACGGAAATAAAAACAACATTACCAGACGTTATTCTTCGCTTAAGTAATTTCAATTTGAAAGAAAATACAGTTTTGTTGATATCTGAAAAGAAAACCGATTTTAAACACAACTTTGTTTGTGCTACGCTGAAATATCTTTTGAAAAGGAACGTTTTTTTTTGTTTGAAAACAAAACAATGTTTAAAATACACAAAGTGCAAGAATAAATCTTTTTATATCGGTAACTTTAGATCGGGTTAGAAACAGTAGAAATGTTAGTGATTTTGCGTAAAACTCACTGGATCAAGTTTCACAGTTCTTGGTACAGTTCGGATTTAAGAGTTAAAGCCAGTTCATTTCTAATGCTTTAAGATGATCGTCCCTAAATATAGAGGACCCGGTTCGACAGTGTGAGTTAACATTTGACTGATTGAAAATTAACTAATTTTAACTCGTAAAGTTCTAACTAATCATGTTGTATTAATATATCTCTTACGAACCCAACATTTCCAATTTAAACCCAAAACTCAAATTTTGACCGAGGCTGTGTAACTAGAGACCTGTAATATACTCATTGATATCGGGTAATTTTATCATGAAAATATTTAGATCATTTTTTCATTTTTTGTTCTCTATGCACAGATGTAATTTCGCGTCGCGTCCTTTAGTTCAGTGTTTGATATGTACACACTTCTTTAGCGCAATTATTTGATCTTTTGACCCATTTCTACACAACTCAAGTTATTCAGGACACAAAAACCTATTGCCATTACGAGTTCAAAATTGTGCTTCCTTTCAGACGTACAATCGCTCAAAAAGTAGATTTCTCGGGGTGAAACACGAATAAAGGCATTCTAGGTCACCGAGGTCGCCATCAAACCGTCAACATCAGTCAAAGGTCCAGACAATTTGAAAACGTGTCTGTTTTTTACAATTAACCCGCGACATCTAAACGGAATATTTTTTTTATGCGGCCTTCAGGCGCATTTCTGAAGCGGTCGGATGTTATATCACTATAATATAATGGCTGGTGTCTTTTCAATACAGACATAATAAAATCTGAATCGAATGCGATACGTTTTAAAGGGTAGTATGTGCTTTTAGGTTATAAGCAAAAAGAGAAAAAAAATAAGACGGCGTTTGCTCGAGGGGTAAAGGGGTATAACTGGTTGACCGGATTAGACTCGAACCAGGCTTGCAGAGCCCGGCTGCAAACTCGCACTTCACGATTCTTATTATTAGAAAATCTAATACGTTCAAAATATTTCTGATATATTTTCTGTAGGTATCTGTTTACGGATGCCCCAGTTTCGCAGTTAGTACGAGTTTTATTTCATTGTATTTAATCTATTTTCTCGCTATGTAACGAAATACCGATATTAAAACAAGATTAGGAATCTAGCAAATAGAATATGTAACAGCCTGGAACCAGGGCCCGGAACAGCGGGGAACGTATGAAAAGCTAAACTTGTCGCATATACTAAATATTAGATATTTTGAATAACAAATTAAACAGATAAAACTCATGTTTATAATTTATAATGATCACATTATTAATCCTGAAATATTGGCAGTACTTGCAATATATTACGTAAATGAGTCGTTCTATTTAGAACTCGCCACCCACAACAATGTAGCCACAACTATTATTAAATATATATTTCAATATGTTGACTTCTGAACCGTTGGTCATCACTATATTACAATTAAGATGTAGCAAATAACTGTCGATTTTGGGGTAGATATTTAGGATGAGTTGAGTAAACATGTACCGAATTCTTTGACCAGCCAAATAGATCATCAAGTCCCCATAGAAAGAAAGAATATATAATTGTTGCTATCGACTGATTGATTCGTTTAGCGGACTCTCTTCTCGAGACTTCTCAGAGGCCGATTTCTGTGTTTCAGTCTACAACACTATTAGTGTCAGACTCTTCCGCTCGATGCGAGGGCAGCACTTTACAATCGGAAACTTTTTACAACATGTACCGTGAAAAACAGGAAGTTTGCACTAAAAGTTCATTTTATTCACAACTATGATAGAAATATACATTATAAAAGCTTTCGTAGCTCTTTCTTTCTAAATACAAATAAAACTAAAGGAAAGTTTTAAAGTATTGATTATCATACATAGTCTTTACACGATAGACTGATATACATAAAAAGTACACATTGAAACAGTAAAATAAGTGACATGTCGCGAATAAACTTAAAATCTATTTGAGTCTGTGAAAAGCGGATGTTTTTCTTTGTATGAAGGCGATAACTCCAGTGTACCAGTGTTCCAGCTAGTTGACCTCCGACTGTGAAAGTTCCATGTTTGCACCTAAAATGGTTTCTCTTTCCGGCAAAAGATTCTTGACTGATGTTTAACCATATTCTATGATTGAAGGCGAGTTCTTCAACATCAAATCATTTATTGTGCTGAATATGTGTGTATTGTACTGTACAGGGACCGGGGCTACAAATACGACTGTTTATAAACCCATTTCTGATCGATTCAGGCAGAGGCGTGCTGCTGCTGCTGCTGCTGCTGCTGCTGTATCACAGTTTCTCTATTTACTGGTAGTTGATGCCGCTTGGTATTTACGAGGCAATAAAACATTATGTATATTGGGTAGAACACCTCCCTGCGCAATGGTCACTTTAGCCAACAGTCTGTTCAATTCCTCATCGTTTCTGACGGCTAGTTGGATGTGTCTGGGTATGATTCGAGTACGTTTATTATCCCTGGCCGCATTTCCCGCAAGTTCTAGAATTTCAGCGGCTAAATACTCGAGTACGGCGGCCAGGTAAACTGGAGCACCTCCGCCAACGCGTTCAGCATAGTTACCCTTCCTCATAAATCTATGTATCCTACTCACCGGAAACTGTAATCCAGCTCGCGATGATCGAGATTTAGTTTTAGATTTAGACTTTCCACCCTTTCCTCTGCCCGACATCTTGTTTTTACTCGTAAGAAGGCGAAGGTCGATAAAACTGCGCGCGACATCTATCAGAATACAGACACAGTACTGGTTACAGCACTGGTGGATATATCGAGGGAAATTTGAATTCATGAGTACAAAAAAATTCGTTCATTTTGTCCTTGCTTTAATATATTAGACTTGCTTCCAAGATTCAGGATTTTCTCAGAAGCGTGCCAGATTAGATTTGACTCCGCGGAGTATCAACTCTCACAAATGTGGAACTAAATAGATCATGCAAGTAACAAGAGAAATCCCACAATAAGTTCAGCCAAAACGAGAAACTTGAATAGAAGAGTTATATATATTTGCGCAACGTTTCGGCTAAAGACTATTAGCCATCATCAGGCGTACTGAGTACAGGAGAATATTACAAGATATTTATACAAGACCAAAACAATAGAAGCAGAGTGAGTGATTAAAATATTGAAAGGGGAATAGATTAAAGTAATGACATAACAACTAGAAAACAATGCTAGCATTGTTTTCTAGTTGTTATGTCATTACTTTAATCTATTCCCCTTTCAATATTTTAATCACTCACTCTGCTTCTATTGTTTTGGTCTTGTATAAATATCTTGTAATATTCTCCTGTACTCAGTACGCCTGATGATGGCTAATAGTCTTTAGCCGAAACGTTGCGCAAATATATATAACTCTTCTATTCAAGTTTCTCGTTTTGGCTGAACTTATTGTGGGATTTCTCTTGTTATCTTCTTACACGGATATTGTGTATCTTCTCGTCAGATCATGCAAGTGTTGTACACTACTACTCTTTATTTGCAACAGCTACACACCGGATCGACACCTAGTACAGCGAATGAAATGCCAGGCACATAGATGTGATAGGTGAAATATCGGTGGTTATCAAAATCGATTTCTCTCTGTTAAAATGTGACACTTCACACGGAAGGAGGTTTATAAAGATAACTCGAATGTCACGTGATTGCGCCATGTTGTTCTGAAGTTTCACACTGATGACAAGTTTTATCCGTACTCGAAACCTCTTCAATCAATCCGCGTTTTCAATCAGAAAATGGACAATTGATGATTGACAGACATTGATTAAAGCGCCACACAACATCAAACCTCATAAATCAATACATCGCAAGATTCGAGTTCACATTAGAGATTACAAAATAATGTCTCCATCTCTTGGAACAGCCTATAGTAGTTGTAGTCAGTTCTCTCGCCGAATCTGTCCACTGTTCCCCGCTCTAGTCACTGTTAAGCCTAGCGCACATCAACACTGCGATCGGAGACAACTAGTTGCTACCGAACGATTACCCCGCGCACATCGAAATCTAGTTACAACCGGTCAGTTGCAGCAACTGCATGGCGCGTGTCGATCGTCGAGATCCAGAGCGCGCACATCGACGGATATGACTGCGATTGAGTACAACCAGTTGCTCAAAAGTAGAACATGGGCAACTGGCTGGAACTGGAGATAGATCGACGCTTACCAATCGTAAGCTCGCTCACATCGACACATTCAAGCAACTGATCGTATCCAGCCAGTTCCTCTCATGCGCCGAAAACTGCCTTGCAACTAGTTGTCTCCAATCGCAGTGTCAATGTGCGCTAGGCTTTAGACTGCTTGTTTGTTTACATTTCTTGAGGTGGTCCTATTCCAGGAGAGTCACTCCGAGGGCCTATCTTACAATATGTTTCAGTCACTCTCCCAGTGGAAGGCTGACCCTGACCAGCGGAAACTATCGACCACGTGCGATCACGACAAATCCTTGAGGAGGGAACAGAACAAACATGACCTTTGATAAAAATTGTCTTTGGTTTTACAGTGTACCGTACGTCATTTATTCACCGATCAGAATGATTTGATTTCGATCTAATTTCTGATATCGTCGATGCGTAGTAATGAGGCCCTGCCCCGCGGATTACTTCCGTATCATGCACATACGCGATATCAATAACACCGCCACAGACGACAAGGTCATGTGGTGTCACTCTGATACCGCGGTTGAGATTATTTATGTTGATTGCGCTATTCCATCACCAAATCACCCTCTCTGTTACCCCTACGGTCTCCTAGCAGAATTTAAGTAGACTAAACGACCATCGGATAGCTAAGACTTTAATTAACCTAAAGTTGGTGGCAGCACTGTACGGTCGCCTAGCGGAATTTCTGCGCACTGATTATAGTTTCAGGTTAACACACACGTGCTGTCAGCTGAAGGTCCCCTCTCTCTTTCTCCTCAGCCTGTGCGTGTCTGTGTTTAATAAGATAATGTTATGATAGATAATGTTATGGGTCGAAGGCTCAGTCATTAATTACTAACTGTCTCTAATCGGCAGCGGGGATATGCCGGTATTATATCATGGTTTATTGCACGTTAGTTTCAACCAGTCCATGCAGAACTAATGAAAATAAAGCTACTGAACTCAAGAGCAAAATATCAGAAAGTTCAGGTATTAGGGGGCTGTAGACTTTTTGAGTCAGTCGGTGCTCGCAGGCACCTTGCACGTGAAGACGCACAAATAGTTCAATAAACCGTTGAGATATTCATATTCTTTTAAGGCCTATCATTTCTCAAGTTGCCTGTTGTTGCCGTTGACGCAATTCGAAAGAAGAACTGTTCCCTAGACTTTAGAATCGTGTTTAGAGAACAGTCTGTCTGAGATCAGACACCTTCATAAAACAGTAATAACACATTCAAACTGGGAGATCTCTTTGTGACCAGGAACAAGTTCATATCCGTCCTGACAATAACCGCAGTACACTGTCACACAATGACGCACGCACTTCTTACTAAATACACCGCCACGATCTGACACTGTCTTAATGAATACGAAGTTTTTTGTTGTCAAACATTTACGCGCCGAGGAGCATATTCACGTAAAAATTCCACTTTTTCCATGTCTTGGAGACAAAGTTTCAGACAATCTATGTCTATAATGGTTTCTACCTAAAGCCATTTATTTAATACATGTGCGTAAAGTATCAGTAAAAACTATATCGAAAGCAATCAATGTAACATCTATCTATGCATGGAACCTGTATCAAATTGAGAAGAAAACCCAACGATTTTAAAAACCCAAATAGTGACGTTACAACTCGATTTGAGGGGCCATTTTCAAAGCTAAGTTTATATATTCAAAATATGAAACTGACATTTTCAAAACAGTTTTTGGAAACGGCTCATAGAATTGAGTCTAAACGTCACTACTTTGTTGGCTCATCCACATAATTGTGGTTTTTCTTAAATTTAGAATAACAGAAAGTCACTTTGTCTATGAAAACCAATGAGACCCGCGGATCTCTCGAGGATGCTGTGGTTTTCAGTAGATTCAGTGAAATATGGAATTAATTCCGTTGTAGGATGTTTTATGGGCACTAATCCGCCGCAAACTGACCCGTATTATGACGCCACACGTTTTCTGTCACGGCGTTATTTGCCGCCGCTGTTCTGACGGCGGTTCCACACGTGTCAGCTGTCTGTCGACCCCTCGGGCCAGGAAGTCGAGCCGGAAAATTGCATTTTTTCTGACGGTCGCAAAACAATGCGACACGTACAGAAAAGCGCTGCTAGGATCATAGAAACATAAAATTTGAAACCGCAATGAAAAACTGATGATCTACGGTTGCGTGAGGCGATAAAAGGCCATTCGAAGCCGCTACTAATAGAAGTTTGATTGGAATTATCAGTGACGACGTTGTCTGGAGGCTGGCGTGTGTTACACCATCAGCTACCACACTGAAACCTGGCGTCTGGAGGCTGGCGTGTGTTACACCATCAGCTACCACACTGAAACCTGGCGTCTGGAGGCTGGCGTGTGTTACACCATCACCTACCACACTGAAACCTAGCGTCTGCCACAACCACTGACGAGAGGGGCGCCTCATCTCAAGCAGAAACCCGTGATGATATTAATCAAGCCAATTGAACTTACAAGGGAGGATGCAAATAAATTCGATTACTCGAATAAAAGGTTACCTTTCTATTCGTGGTTTATATTCGATACATTTTCCTGGCACCTACACTTAAAGTAACACAGATTCTAAGCCGACATTTGTCCCAGAAAATCTATCTAGTCAAATTTCAGAATTACAATAAAGACGACTGTAGCACAAAAATAATCATCTGTGAACAGACGACCGATAAACGAGAAGGATGTGTCTTGCGCCATCTATAGTCTAGTTTGAACAACTTCATGGTGTATACGCAAGGAAAACTTAGATTTAAACATTTTTGGTGAGATATCATCCCACCCGATGAGGGGATATCATCCCACCCGATGAGGGGGTATCATCCCACCCGATGAGGGAGTATCATCCCACCCGATGAGGGGGTATCATCCCACCCGATGAGGGGGTATCATCCCACCCGATGGGGGTTACCATCCCACCCGATGGGGGTTACCATCCCACCTGATGAGGGGTATCATCCCACCTGATGAGGGGGAATCATCCCACCTGATGAGGGGGTATCATCCAAACTGATGATGGGGTATCATCCCACTTAATGAGGGGTATTATCCCACTTGGTGAGGGGTATTATCCAACTTGGTGAGGGGGTATCACCCCACCTGATGAGGGGGTATCATCCCACTTATTATTCTCATAAGAAAAGCAGATTTGCATCGTCTTATGGATTCTCAGTTCACTGATCTCTAAGACAAACGAAACTTCTTTATTCTATAAAACACATGTTTGTTTAGGTTGGCGTGTAGCTATACAGATCTGCACGTGAGGTTGAATCAGGATGGAGGAATAGAAACCGGTAGCGATCTGCACTAATTCAGGACTATTAGATTGTAAAATGCAGGTATAAAGGTTAAACGTACACTGAATGTCTGTATTCAGCAAACATAAAGGAATATAGAATCATCTTCTTCAAACTGCGGTATGAATTTTTCTCCATACGTTATTAGATAATAAACTACGTGTTGTGTTGTGTGTAAGTGTTTTTATATATACAGGTGTTATTGCATGTAATACTGACACACAGAGAGAGCGCGGAGGAGAACTATCAGAGAACTCGATGCCACCACCGCGAGTTCCTTCAGCTCAATCCACGCGATACAAACAAAAAACAGATCGATCTTTCACAAGTTTTACTCCGAGGTAAGTTTTCATGAACAACTGTTTTTAGTGGAGATTACGTTTTTAGATTTTTCTAAGTGCTTCACCTTAACACGCATGGCTTCAGTATTTAGCTGCTAAGGGCTTCAAAAATAACCTAAGAGTGTCAGTGTGCCACAAGTTGGGCACACGAAGATTGGTCACTGTAGATAGAACCACTTCCAGGTCTGGGTGAAGAACACCGGGCTTGAGTTTGGTTCTTAAATCACCACAAAGCTTGAGTTTAATCCATTAATTCAGCTTTGTTTTAATGCGATTTAGTACTCGATATCTACAAGTTCATTAAATCGACCACGCTGGTAAAATGGATCATTATAAAAACTTTTAAAAGTATTTGTGAAATAGTCGAAGAGTAATCGAGTGCATGGAATAAATATCAGGCACATTTCGACTAACGTAACGCCTATACCGGTAGATGTTTTGTCAACACCTAGATTTTTTTGCGTGTCATTTGTTGTTTGATTTGTGACATGAAGAGGTACTGGTTTTGTATGTGGAACCAGGCACTCACTAAACGGGGTCGCTATTCGGGTTTAGAGAGAGAGAAAGAGAGGGAAGTGTAAGAATTTGGCTCTGCGTTATAGAAACTATTCCTTCATTATAGATTAATGATTGGAATAAACAGGTGTCTTATCGCTAGGTGAGAGTGAGAGGAGAGGGCAGCGAGAGAGAGAGTGGCAATCAATCCCTTACCTACAGGTAAAGTATCGGTTTATTGCTTATTGATTTAGACGATCCATTATTGAAGATCTGTCTCTAGTTTATAGTAAGTTTCTTCGAATCGAGGGGTCGTTTCAGCTTAGCATTTCCGATGAACTCAACACTGATAAAACTTTGATCAGATAATGTCAAATAGCTCCTTTGAAACGGACCCCAGTTTATCCTCCTTGTCTTTTGGTTTCAGATTTCTGTTTTGGTTATATTGTCACTTATCATATATTAGTTAGAGATGAACAACTCCAATCAACATTCCACGGAAGGCGGTACGGATGGCTCCGAGGAGACGGAATGCGGTATAGGTAGATGCCGGTCGGAGAAGTGCCGACCATGCGTCAATGTGAAATTATTCACTGTAATATTGGCGATTATAGTGACATTCAACGGAGCTGCCGGATCGTATCTGGTATCGGTTATAACCACATTGGAGAAAGCTTTTCTCATAAACAGCTCAAAATCCGGATTCATCACGACAGCGAATGATATCGGATTCACTTGCGCCGTTTTACTAATCACTCATTACACCTCTAAACTACATAAACCCCGCGTTCTGGCTATTTGTGGGTTTACAATAGGTGTCGCTTCGATCGTGTGTTCGTTACCCTATTTTATCTACGGCTCCCCCGACTCGGTGACGCAACTTGCGGTCACGAGACATCAACCGTCGCAGATAGAATTCCAGGCGAACTTAAGTTACATGCAGCCTGCGGTAAGTGAGGCTTGGTTGTGCGATAGGGAGCGGATGTTACCGGATGGACCGGTATGTGATAAGAGACAGGCAGCTAGGAGCAGTTACCGCAGCACCGGCTCCTACGCGATCGTCGTATTCGGTCAGATTATAATCGGTGTAGCGATGTCACCAGTCTGGACGCTTGGACTCGCTTATATAGATGACAATGTGTCTAAATACTCGGCTCCCATCTATATAGGTAAGCGTGAATATTGATTAATCGTATTTCAAAGAATGTCATTGTATTTAGTTGTAGGATGAATCGATTAACGTATTCATCTATTTATAAATTCAATTCATTTAATGTCTTCATGTTTGATTATGTTATTTACTATTTTCTATTTGATTGTAGGTATTCTATTCAGTTTACGCACATTAGCGCCGATAATGGGGTTCGGTCTCGGTGCCGGGATCATATCCATTCCAATTGACCTCAAATGTAAGCCATTCAACCTTTCTTCCCATCTTTGATACCAGTAGCTAAAGTATTGATTCAAGTTCATGCTGAGCCAGAGTGGCGCATTTATCCAAACTGTACTGTTACCACCACAGTATTTACATAATGGTTAACTATATCTGATCACCCACATCTAAAGCAACTGTGGTCAGTTTAAAGTCAGGGAAAAGTTGCTCAAAGTTGTGAGATGATTTCTATAAATTTACATACACTACTAATTATCTATTTCCATAGCGAGTAAATCACCTCAGGACGATGACCAGAACAGTATCGGTGCTTGGTGGCTCGGCTTCCTTATATTTGGTATTTGCAGCATTCTTACCAGCATTCCTATGGCGTTTTTCCCAAAGCGCATGCCGCCATTAATGACTTCCGCTACTGACGACGATGACGAAGATGACGTCGATACTGACGTCACTACCGGTAAAATTGAAACTGTCCACGCGAAACGTGGCGGCGGTGGAAAGAGACGCCGCAGTAAATCGTTTCAGCAAGGCGTAGATACAGTTAACATGTTATCATCGACGACTAACAGTAACCGTAAACTACCATTCATGGGTAGGTATAGGATTTAAACTATAGATTTCTTGTTGTGACGATAATATTACAAGAATCTCACAATAAAGAAAAAGTCCGAAACTGTTTTTCTTGAGCTATTAACTATACTATTAGCTGAAGAAAAACATTTTCGGACTTTCTCGTCTTTATTGTGAGATTCTCGTAATATCATAGATTTCTTCGTAACCATGTTTAGTGAAATGGCACACGCTCTTAGGCACTTACATTAAACATACATGAATTTAAATAACGTAATCTGTTCTTTCATTGTGGGTTTGACTAACGATGGAATCCTACAATAAAAAAGAAAAAAAAATAGTCCGCAAGATTTCTTTGAGCTAAAAATTTTAGCGACGTTTCTACGAAATTGTATAGATTTATTAAGGTCACAAATTGTTCGGTTTTTTCTATTTCATATGAAGACTACATTCTTTCACAAAGATTAACAAACAAAATTGAAACGATTCCGTGTAAATTTCTCTCTAGATTTCCCGCGCGCTCTGATGCGAATTTTCAAAAATCAAGTTTACATCTGGGCGATCATTTCCTGTACGTTAAATGTTTTCTACGGTCAAGGATTTTATTCGTTTCTACCGAAATACATGGAAAAACTATTCCACTTACGGCCTTCAACGGCTAATCTAATTCTCGGTGAGTCGAGTATCTGTTGTTAGATATCACGTGATCATGTAAAGAGCTCTTCCAATGTTTCTTGTAAATCAGTTTTTCCAGCAAGATCGATTCAGCTGCACAGTTTCGAGTTAGAGTTATCACTGAGAAGTTAAAATTAGTTCATTTGCAATGAGTTCACTTATGAAGAGTGAAGAGCTGTAAAACTGCGTCCCAAATCAGTTTTCTCGCCCGATGTTTAAATGTTGTTTTCTGTCTGTTGTTTATTTAGGGGTATGTTGCGGTATAGCCGCAGGTCTAGGAACGATTCTCGGAGGTTGGATCGTATCTCACAACAAGTGGGGCCGGTTACAAGTGGCTAAATTCTGGTTTATTTTTGAACTGATCGGTACCTTGATTCTATACACGCTGATATTTCCTACTTGTGAACAATTACCGGTGCAAGATTTAACAACTGAACAAAGGTACAACAACCACGTGGGCCTAGTTGCTCAGAGATTGGTCAGAGTTAACCAGTGGATAGTTGACATAGCGGCAATTAAAACTTCATTGTTACTTTGGTGTTTATCCGCTAGTTATCTTAAACCAACTTTTGAGCAACTGGCCGCAGTCGTCTCACAAACGTTTCTATTTCATCGTTGCGGCGCTTCAACAACACGATAATGAAAATATCGCATCGCAGATATCATTTCATCACTCAACGTATCGTTATAAGCGAGGTCGGTCTTTCACTTTCCTCATTAAGAGCAGGGTGGGGCTGGTAAGATATTGCTGCCACCAGGATTCGAACCCATAAAACCTTGATTGATAACTCCTACACAAGCGTCGATATCTATTATTGTACGATATCTGATACCTGAATTATAAATGATCGTCCACATTCGCGCTCACATCGTATACATTTTTACTTTTTTCGTAAATAACACATTTAATACTGTCGGTATTATTGATGGTATTATTAATGGTATTATTGATGGTATTATTAATGGTATTATTAATGTGTTTAGTTTGAATGTAATGAATGAGACGTGTAACACAGACTGTAGCTGTTCACCCGTTATATTCCGTCCTGTATGCGGAGGTAATGTCACGTACACGAGTCCTTGTCAAGCCGGTTGCCCGAACCCAGGTATCATGCAGGATGATGTTCGGGTAAGTAGTATCACCTCTCAACGGGATCAAGTTCACGAAAGCTTACTAATTCTAAACATTAAAGAAGAACTAGGCCTAGCAAGCTATCGTAGTGAATTTAGTCCCATATCTGCCGATTATAATGATTGACCCTGATTTCCATTGACAACTAAACTATCGAAGCATTATATTACCCTCTCAATCGTATCACACTCTGACTTCAATATCGATTTACTGTCTCCAGGTTTAAGTTCTATCTCTGATTCGTCTATTTCACTTTGAAGCGGCTTTTCTTCATTTCTATATCAGTTTTCAATTCATTTCTCTCATCTAAACCATTAACAACTAAACAACTATATTCTAGATTGATGAAAAACCCATAATTAGAAAGTGAAACAATGCGAGTTGTGATAGTTTTAAAAATGGCTCATAGAATCGAGTGGAAACGTCACTAATTTCTCAATAATTGTCGGTTATGGATAAATATATATAAATTTCAATTATTTTCAGTATTACGGTAACTGTAGTTGTATCAGTGATAAAACGGTTTCCAGTGGTATTTGCAGTAACCCTTGTTTAATGTACATTCCCCTCGCTGTGCTGCTGTTCTTGAAGACATTCTTCATGTCGATGTGCGCTGTTCCATTCATTACACTGTTGATGAGGTAAAAACATTTAAATCACATACTTCACTAGTGAAATAGTTTGTTTATCGAGTTACTCGCTCTGATTCCACAGTTATGAGTTCAGGTATCACGCTACCAGTTAAACTTACTAGTTAAACTTAACTAATTAACTCTAGATTCAATTCGAACTCAATCCAGAACTGCGCGCGGAACCGGGTCCTATTTACTGTAATTTTTCGTGAATAAGATATTTCTGATATTTCTGATTTAGAAGTGTACCTCCCGCCGATAAAGCTCTAGGGATTGGAGTTCTTCTGTTTGTCTCCAATATCTGTGGTAAGTATCAGAAAAATCGGCTTCTGAAGAAGATGATTAAATTGATGGAAGCTTTGAAGTGATTTACCGAAGCTCGAATCAAACTCTTAAATATCAAGATAATTCCTAAAAAGGGTTTACTCCTAATTGACTGGGCCATATTAAGGTGACCCATCTTCTATTCTATTAAAATCTTTTATAAGTTTTTTGCTTCGATGAAATTAAAATCTTCGACCGGAAATATTACCTACTAACCCCTAGAAGGCAGCACCTTACTGGTCCGCAATGCTGCGAGTTTTCTGGAAAAATGCGATACGGTAGAAGCGACTGTATGCAGCTGGAAACGATTTTTGACGCGATATAAACTCGAAGACTTGATACGTGTGTCATTTAATTACATGTAAACAAGTTATGATATAATCATGTTTTCGTGTATATCCTATAGGTATACCCTCTCCTGTAGTGTATGGCGCTATAATAGACGGGGTTTGTATTCATCGTAACCTGTGCATCCCGGAAATTTGTTACCTCTACGACAATGATCACTTGCGATATAAATATTTCGGTTTGGCTTTCGGATTGAGGACGCTGAATCTGTTAGCTGTGTTTCCTGTTTGGTTTATTTTGAGAAGATCCGATTCTGAAAGTGAGCGAAAAGATGAGCAGCAAAAACAACTAGAAGCGATTAATTATAATGAATCTGCAACAGAACAATGATGTTAATAATGAAACAATGCCTGAGTTCATGTGGTTGAGATGAGACCCAGTTCCACAGTTGTCAGTTAAGACTCAGAGTTAACTCATTGAAAATGAACTAATTTTAACTCAGAGTTAACTCTAAAACTCACAACTGTGGAACTGGACCCTGCTCACCATTACTGAATAAAAAATAAGAGTCCGAAATGTTTCGTTGAGCGAATAGTTTATAAAGCGTTTCGATTTAAGGCCTCTTTCATAGTTTTCTATAACACTTGTATTACTAATATGACGACTATTTAGGATAAAGTCGAAACGTCAAATTAACTATGAAACATTGAGGACAATTTTTATTCTTAGATTTTATATTTTCTGGTGAACTCAGAAGAGACCCAGTCTGGTCCCATATCATTTCCTCCCGTCTTTGCTGTGATAATATTCCTATTTTTTAACAAAAATATAAACGATCCATTTTTATCCACAAAATCGAATGAAATGTTTTAATAAATGTACCTCATTTATCCGAATTGAGTTCTTCGTTGGTTTTGTCTTCTAAACGCCCTTTGTAAGGTTTGTATGTGATTAAACCTCCCTAATACACCCCCCCCCGATCAATACCGCCCAGAATAGGGCCACCGCCTCCCAAACAAACCACCATGTGGGGAATTGAGTCGACTTGATTAAAAGGGTCTTTTTCAGGAGAAGGAGGAGAATTCACGCTATACCTCGCACTGTATCCAGCGAGCTTCGAAGGCAAACGAGCATTTCTGAAGTCTTGAAATTACTTAATGAGTATTAATTTTCTGAATTCGAATCGACCTTGAGAGGGATGTTTTCTGGACCTTTTAAGGCAAGATATTTATGAAATTTCCGAAATGTGAAAAAAGAAATTGGAACGGAAGAAAAGCGGAACTTGTAAGAAGGGGTTTTGACCGCATCTAGAACTGTTTATTTTGTAATGTTTTCGACTGATAAGTTCCATGTAAAACACGATATGCACTAAATGCGCGTCAATCTAATTCCCATTTACAAAAATATATCAGATTTCAAACATTCTCTGAAAGTCCAATTAGAGAAACGTCAATCACATCCATCCGATTGAGACAGTGAAATCACCTAGAAACAAATCTTTGCGACGAGTATCAAACAGATAGAATCTCTCTAGACAGTAACATACCTTGTTAACTGGCACATCAGGAAATAAATTCAGTTGGACTGTGGGTTATATATAACATCACTGTCTGCTTATGAAGGCATTATCAGTTCTCAGGCGGTAGCCAGACATTTGTCCAATGTCTATCTGGACCCACCACATATTCAGGATCCTATTTCTTGGAATGCCCAACACGCAAGGCAAAAAAAACTTTTTGGTGGCAGTATTCCACTGGTTTTGGTGGCAGTAATCCACTGGTTTCGGTGGCAGTATTCCGCTGGTTTTGGTGGCAGTATTCCACTGGTTCTGGTGGCAGTATTCCACTAGTTTTGGTGGCAGTATTCCACTGGTTTTAGTGGCAGTATTCCACTGGTTTTAGTGGCAGTATTCCACTAGTTTTGGTGGCAGTATTCTACTGGTACTGCCACCAATCACCACCAATAAGTGATAGAATTAAGTTAAATGAATTTCCTCCGCGTTTAGGGTAAGAACTGCAACAAATCAGGAAAAAACAACGATTTCTATAAAACAATAGTTTTGAAATTTATTGTAGAATATATGATTTGAGAAGCTCACGTGAACATCATTATCAGAAACATGGATTTGTACCGTTTATATAGAATGATAATAATCAAATATCACACTTTATCAATGATTCAATTATTTAACAATATAATATTCCCATAGATTGTAAGGCTACAGTAAATAACAATTCATATCGTGGATACGACATACACAAATACACAAAACACAGTAAGAAATTTATTTCTGAAGAATAAAAGAATTAGTATACGGTAAACTTGAATAAAGAAACAAACAATTCAGCCTTTCGGCTATTTTCACGTGACCTCATATTGGCCGTCGAGCGTGAAGAGTCACATGACGGCCAATATTACGTATGTGAGCTTTAACGTACGAAGGTGGAGTTGCTCGATTTGAGAACGTAATTGAAGTTACAAAGCTCAAGTAATAGACTTAGAGTAAGGCTGGTTCAGTGTAGACCCGTTCACACCAGTTGGTGGGATTGGTTGGACCCGTTCGGACAGACAACTGGGACCCACAGTTCCACAGTTGTAATTAAAGCTCGTCTATTTTGCAAAGGGTTGACTTAGAGTCAAATCGTAAATCAGAACTGTGTAACAGAGTCTAGTAACCGCACACAGCAAACAGTATTACATCAGGGGAGCTGCTAGCCGATCAGTCCTACTGTGGCAATCGAGGATCCGCCAGGTGCGCTAGTGGTTAGTCAACGTTCGTGTTTAATGTCGTAAAATCTCCAGTTGAAATCGAAACTAGATTTCTATCGGAATAAAACAATTATCCATGGAAATATCGATTCAAAAGGTTATTGCAGTAATTAGTGAAGTTGCTCGAAAACTAATTCGCAATTATGTAATCACGATCGCAACGCCATCTGGCGGTCTCGCAGCTCCCCACGAAGAGTTGTTACGAGTAGAATTGTTTAGACAAAAAGTAAAACAGGAATTAAATTGTCTTTTATATAAAAATCGGAGAAAAAAGAAGAAAAAGACATTCATACTTTCTCTCTTCTCATCGCGTCATTCATTCAATAATATACCAGATAGAAACGAGACAAATTAAAACAGACTTAAAGCAAAAATAACAAGACGCAGATTAAAAATAGAAAATCAATTACATTCGATCATATCACGAGATCATCTCAATTCATCCTACAACTCGTTCTCTGATACTACTACAGTTTGTGAGATTTAAATCTGAACACGGTTTGTTTGGTCCACGCACTGTGTATCACGCTCTGTATAATACAACATTCTATGTCACATTGAAACCAGGTTCTGTTTTTGTGAAGTGTGGATATTTAATCCGATGATAGGCAGCTATTTCTATATATATCGGATTAACCAAGCTAGTATTAATCCCTCTCTCATCCCTCTCTTATGCAGTATTAACCCATTTTTTAAACAATTGATATGGAAGTATATTCGATCACACTCACAGAGCACACTCACAGCGCACACTCGCAGAGCGCACTCGCAGAGCACACTCACAGCGCACACTCGCAGAGCACACTCGCTGACCCACAGTGACACCTCGCTCGCACACTCGCTGACCCACAGTGACACCTCGCTCGCACACTCACAGCACACACTCACAGCACACAGACATTTTCGCACCCCTCACACCTCGCTCGCACACCCGCACTTGCAATGCACACTAACACTTTCAGCGCACACTTGCAGACCCCTGACACCTCGCTCGCACATTCGCAACGCACATTCGCAGCACGAATACAGTTTCGTGCCCTAAACACAACCACGCACACCCACAGCGCGCATTCGCAGCACACAGACACGTTCGTGCTCCCCTCACACCACAGACACTCACAGACACTCACAGACACTCGCAGTGCGCCTTCACACACACTAGGCACTCACTTGGTTGTGTACTCGACCCTAACATACTCAAAGACACTCTCATGATAAGTTGTAGTTTGTAGTAGGCGGTTTGATTCATTGTTCGGATACAACCGACAACTCACGGTACCATTTCCTCTTTCCCTATTTACCGGTTTCACGCGGACGATACGCATAGCTTACCGCAGTAAGCATCGTTTCCGCCACAAACAACACAAAAGAATCACCCGACCATTAATATACCACTCACACCCTTCATCAGTTCACATCAAACATTCTCTCAATGCAGCTCACAGTATCCATTACTCACTGCTGCACATTCAGTTCCACAGTAACGGGAGATGAATTCAATTCATCATCAGATATTTTACTTTTGGGTCCTAAACTGATAACTGTTCCTCCAACATTAAAACTAACCAAATTTTGCCCCAGGGCAATAATCTAGCACGCCATCTTTAATCCACTCCAAATGCAATATATATCCAAAATAGGGTATTAATAGATTATCTACAGGTTATTGCGCGTCCCAAAAGTCTCTAAAACGGAAGAACGACCCCGACCCCCGACAACCACCCCGACCCTCGACCCCCCACCCCCGACCCCCCCACCCCCGAACCCCGACCTTTCGGCCAACTAACTCCCTGTTTTATTCAGTGGCCTCGGGTTTTCGATTACTTCGTGAAAACGTACTAAAAACAGTTACAAGACTTTCGTACGAAAAATCTATCACACTCTATATATTTAGAATCCATCACCGGGGAATTGAGAACCATCTGGACGACCATCACCTCCTCTCGCAGTGGACCGAGTCATACAATACGTGTACACCTACCTTACCACATCCGAGCGTGAGCCACAAATACATAGAAAACACGTGATTCATTATGTAAATTATCAATAAACCGACATATTTATTTATAAGGTTTTACGACTGTTAGAGGCTGATGATGAAATACGGCGAGTGTTTGTTATCGCTGGTTGGACTGAACTGCTGAAGTGTTACAATTAATGGAAATGTGTTTCGACTTTTGGAATTATGAATGAATGGAAGTTGATTCTGGTGATTTCGCATAAATCGATTTTTCAAGAAATAGTTTTTCTTTCACACGCCATAAATTTTATAGGATGCTGATTTTGTGCTGTTCCTGTGAATCAATAGGATTATATTGGAATCGGAGTGAATTGAAGCAGTTTGTTTCCCTCGAGAAATATTGCACCATTAGTCTGATTGATCAGTACCAGGGAGACAGAGGGCAGCGGGGAGGGGGAGTGGGGAGAGGGGGGAGGGCCACCACGGTTCGGCGAGACAACTGTGATGTGTAAATATTTCCTGAAAGATTCATTTGATTTTGAATCACGATTGACTGATTTTTTGAATCGTGAAATGAAGTTAAAAACTGAGAAGTTTCACGAAACGACTCAATAATAATTCATCGTCAGGAGTCATTTAGACGGTCATGGATTAAATTAAAGACAGGTCTTAGCCAATCTTAAGAGTTAACATTTAAGACGACTGCGCAACTTTGCCCACAGGTTTTTAAACTGACAAAACTTAAATGCGGTTGAATCAAAAACAGATTTGACTTTACACACCGTGACAAAATGAACCATTATACGGTCCCTAGTTTGACTAATGGATGATACGGTCCCTAGTTAGACTAAAATGGAACTATGATAGGGTCCCTCGGTTTGTATTACGAGATCGTGAGGCAAATTTGAGGTAAAGAATTGTTGAATGGAAGATGAATTGTTTGAGAAATTGATTCACGTATCTATGAGTCGGACAGGACTATCACGTATCACGTGTTATCACGTGGTATCACGCACACGGTGACACGAGATGAGCAGATCGCGTGCTCTTATCAATTGAAATCATGATTTTATTGATACGATCCCGCAGTCGCGTAATTCAATCAGAAATGACGCGATGACAAACTGCGTTTCCTGCGCGTTTTATCAATCAATGAATTCATCTGCGATTGTGAAAACTAGACCGAAACGCTAAGAAATACGGGAGCTCGGAATAGAACTATCAGAGTGTTCTAGATTTCACGGAGACTAATTCGACGAGTTGGTTAATGGTGGGCTCTGATTCACATGAGTTAATCGCTGTTTTATCGATGATTATTGAGGTCACCATTTAGCGCAATTAATTATGAATTCCACTAGATTCCGGTTCCGGTCCCATATGTATCGTATAAAACATATTAAAAACAAACCATTTTATTCGAGAGAGAGAGAGTGGGGGAGGGAAGAGTGGGAGAGAGTTGGGGAGGGGAGTGGGGAGAGGGTGGGGAGAGGGTGGAGAGAGGGTGGGGGAGTGGAGTGGGGGAGATAGTGGGGAGCATTGGAGAACGACGGGGGACCTTTTAAAAGGATTGAATTTCACCGATTGCGTCGTGCACAAACACACAACCACAGTCACATACTATCTGTAACTATCTGTAACTATCTGTCCCAGTTAAACAAAGCATTGTGATTATCATTATTGTGAAATAGTGTCCATATGAAATAGTGAATGTTTTATCATCTGGAAAATCTATTTCAGCGTAGGTGTAAGGCTTTTTAAAGTATTCATCGCAAATAAAGTTTTATAAAGAGACTATTGTTGAAATGTCCCTGGATAAAATATATTATATAGCAAAGGATAGAACAATAATGATATATACAATAGATTTAAAAACAATAGAGATTTTCTGCGCAAATTACAAAAAAAACCAAATAAATTGATTATAAATGTGAATGTTGTTTAAGTATATATGAACATTGAATTCCATAGACAAGACAAGACTGCCTTATTCAATTGGAGAAACTAAGAGAGTAGTGACGTTTAGATTCGAAACACTATGGATCCTTATTGTGACGATATTAGAGACAGAGAGAATTCCACAATGATTTAACGAATATATTCTAATGGTCATCTTTAGGAATACTCAAAATATAGATTCTATATTTAGAATATAGTCGAAACGTCGAATAAAAACTACACTAGCTGTGGTATAGGAGACGTTATCGGACGTTGTCTTTCGTTATCACTGTGGAATTATATCTATTGTTAACACTCAATTTTATGCGCCATTTTAAGAACTGATTTCTATTGAAAACGACTCATACTAATCGATTCGAATCGTTACTTCTCTCTTAGTTTATCTTCAACCACAACCGTTTAATGAGCACACAATGATGACAGGACGTTTATATGTATTTAAAGACGTTTGTATCTTTATTTCGCAGTCTTCAGAGACAGTCGTCCTCTTCCCCGCTCCCTACGTCACCGTTCTGTTCTTTATGGTTATTAGCGACCAAACTACAGCTCAATAGAATTTGTTCGGTGTTATTCACCGATGTTTTGCGACCACCTTGACTCACCTGCAATCGCTGAGACTTATTAAAATTATCGTCGCTCTGATTATTGCGCCGCCTCGTTCTTTTAAACAGACAGCACAACATTTGCTTCTTGATGCAATCTTTCAAATAGTCGTTGATGATTATATACATGAATGTGTTGAATAAACCGTTGCTTAAAGCGACCGCTTCTATCGGGTAATAGACGGCGATCTCTTGTAAAGGGTCTTTAAATTTTGAGTGCCAATCGGGAACGAGGAAATCGCGCTGAAACACGTAGATCTGATAAGGCATCCAAAATATAGCGAATACTAATACAACGATGATTAATAAACGGATAACGCGCTTTCTGGAAGCGATTTGCGCGCGCACTCTTTCGGCTGATACTGTCCCGACCATCGGTCGTTTCCAGACTTTATAACCGATGAAACTATACGACAATGACATCACAAATAGCGGCAACACGTATTCGATAGCGAACAGTATACAGGTGTACTCCTGTAAGGTCATCGCCGCTTCAATCTTCCATTCTGTAAGGCAGTAACACTTTCTATTCCCTTCGCTTTGGTGAGTACAGAATTCTGAAGAAGCGAATAAGATTCTCGGTATACTCAATGCCGCCGATACGATCCAGATTGAAATGATTGATATACCAGCTGATTTAATTCCCATCGTTCCTTTGAGCGGGTAACTAACTGCTCGCAGTCTGAAAAATACATCAAGCAAAAAACGATGTTATTTCGTTCATAATTCCGTGTATCACGTGGTTCGCGTATCGTGTCAGAGGCTGATGATCTTCACTTCGGTTCGACACACAAACCTATCGTTTTTACGCTACGAGCTTCAGAGATTTGTTGGGGTAAAGATTAATCAGTTCATTCTACCTTAATCCCAACCCGGTCCCTACTGGAACAGCAGCCGTGGCAATTCATCAAACTGTGATTTGCTGTAAACGTTTTGATAATGAAGATGATTATTAAGTAAATGAACTACTGAATATATGAGGAATTAAAAAAAACATTCAAAGTTTATTAACGCGATCAAAAATAAGATAATATTGCTTGATATTGTCGACAATGAGAACGATTTGTACACGGCGTAAAAAGGGAGATTTTATAGGATATTCGATTTAACGCCATGGACCTAAGTGTTCCACAGTTGTGAGTTAGAGTTAACTGTGAACTCAGAATCCAGTTCCACAGTTGTGAGTTAGAGTTAACTCTGAGTTAAAGTCAGTTCATTTTCAATGATTTAACTCAGAGTTAAATCTTAACTCGGAACTGTGGAACTGGACCTGGCGTTTTATTGTTTTTACCCCAAGTTAAAACGGTTTACGTCACATAAAACAGTTAATCTCACGTCAATACGGATTTTCGAGTTAAACAATGATCGATTTAACATCACTTAAATGTTTTCCCGTTGTGTCACCGTTACGTCGCATTTCCTCGTTGTAGATAGTGTTTTTTTATAAGTTGTCTCGATCTATCAAACTCACCGCAACAGGTAAATTGAAGCTATTTGGGGCAGTTGAATCAGATAGAGACTGAGGGCATTAAAACAGATTCGAGCAATTACTGTCATGGCTCATTCGCGAACTGTTGAGGTGGTTGCGTTAGTGGCCTAGAAATTGGAAAATCGTCGATAGCAGTCGTACCAGTTCCGGTGTTTGGTCGAGTATTTTATAAGCTCTGTAGCGGGAAGCAACGAAGGCACTACAGCTGAACACATCGTGTAGTTACCGGGTTAATTGCCCATTAATTACATCCCGTGTACGTAAATCATACGTGTCTCGATCAAGGTCGAAACCGATGCGTCGACATGTCCGCCGCGGCCACCATCAAAATATCGTCGACATGTCCGCCGCGGCCACCATCAAAATATCGTCGACATGTCCGCCGCGGCCACCATCAAAATACTAGCCGTAAAAAACCACCTGCAGCGCGTGCGCACTAGTGACTTACTCAGATCTATTTAATACCTCTACTGGGAGTAATTCTTTTCGCGTATCAATTTTAGCCACGAATTGTGTAGGTTATTTGGTTTGCGTTAGATAATACGGTGGAGATGGGTGTTAGTGTCGGTGCATTAATCTCACTAATCAAACAAATAGGAATCATCCTGTCATCACCCGGGCAGCGCAACAAGCGCACACACAAACCGTGTCCGTATCGACGCCGTCCTTCAACCATCTATGTCGAAATGAAAATCCATATATGACTGATTTTTAACGGTAGAACTAGTTCAATACAATAAATAACCAGTCGGTGCTAGTAACTCGGGACCTGTATAGAATATATTACTATGATCTGGTTTCTATATTCGTCATACAATACGTATCATTTTATTGACACATCGTCTGAGCCGATACTGTTGGAGGAGTTTTGGTATGAATCGAAGCCGCGGAGAGGGAGGTAGAGGGGAGAGTGAGAGAGGTAGAGGGGAGAGTGAGAGAGGTAGAGGGGAGAGTGAGAGAGGAAGAGGGGAGAGTGAGAGAGGTAGGGAGGTAGACGGGAGAGTTAGAGAGGTAGGGAGGTAGAGGGGAGAGTGAGAGAGGTAGTGAGGGGAGGGGACTATAGAGACCAGAGAGAGAGGGGCAAGAGATAGAAGAGGAGAGGAGAGAGGAGGGACGCAGGGGAGAGGGGAGGGAGAGTGGAGAGGACATGAAGGAGAGGGAAGAGGGGAAGAGAGGGGAGAGGACATGCAGGAGAATGGGGAGGGGAGAGCGGAGAGGAGAGAGAGGGGAGAGTGGAGCTATCAGGTTAATAGTGAAGGTGATAGTTTGAAAATTAAAAAAGATGTTAATAGATGTAAATGTCAACATGCAGTGACGTCAGTATCACAGCCGCCGCTACCGCCGCCACCGCGGTGGTCTGAGATATTTCTGTACATGGTATATTTATATAGATTACTGCGTTAGACAGAGAACAGAAAGAACAGAAAGAACAGAAAGAACACCTGTCAGGGACGAAATGGCAGATTAACCACAACAAATGGCTTTTACCTACTGTCTAAGACTTCACGGACCATTTACCTGAGAGAGGGAGAAAGAGATAAACATGCGGTGCCCGCTGTGTGTTCTATAATCTCTCGATCGTCAGTATCTCGATTAACGCCATGAAATTCCAGAAACAATCGAATTACCAAGAATATAAAGTATATAAGGTCTCGTCGATGACAATTTCGGTGAAATTGGCCGAGCTGTCAACGCGGGTTAAATTTGGCCAATCTGGGAAAATCTGTTTAGGCAGGAGGTGAATAATCAGGTAATATTGACCTACACTGGAAATTACCGCTCCTCTCCCCCCTCCCAAATGTCAAATTTCACCCGACACTGGAAAGCGGCCAAATGACGTCATTGATGGCAATATTGACAGTTGAGTCGCCTGCCACAGACGCGGTCAACACAAACATTACATTAACTCTTTTTGTAGCATCGATTCACGCACGATTAACCTAATATTGTCTGGACCTGTGTCACGGACGCGCGCACACAGAACCGCGCACACAGACGTGTGCACACAGACGTGCGCACACAGACGTGCGCACACAGAACCTCGCACACGGACGTGCGCACACTGGCTGAATGAATATCCAGAACTTGTAAATCATAGGAAAAAGATAAAATTGTACCTAGTTTTTCTTCTGCCTCGTTAATCTTCACATCAATGATAAAAATTTTTCTCGTATCATTTTCAAATATTTCTGGGATGCGCGCGCACCGGTTGTGATCGATCGTGCCGTAAATCACGCGTGAAAAACATCCCGCGAGAAAAAAGAACGAGATTTGATCGGCCGCCGTCAGTTTAATCTTGTTAAATGAACTCTCTCAGTTTTTGTAAGTTTTCATCGATGAAATTGAATAAACGCGTTTTGTATAATTTTTCGACGCGATAAACTGGAATCCGTATAAAACTTCCCTCACACGTATTTACTGTGAATTCTGAGAACTGTATGACGTGATCAGGCCACAGTTTAGAATTAATTGAATTTATTGCTCGAACGTGACTGTTATTCTAACCCTACACCAACTACAACGTGTTAAAAATAACATAACTTTTCACGGGAAGTGTGTGGGGTAGGGGGAGGTGTCTGGGGTATAGGAGGGGAGGAGGGAGGTATGTGGGGTAGGAGGGAGGTGAAGGGAGGAATGAGTGGTGTGTGACAGGAGGGGAGTGGGGGGTGAGGGGTGTATGGTAGGAGGGGAATGAGGGGATGAGGGAGGTGTGAGTGAGAGAAGGGTTGTGTATGGAATGCGTGAGGGGAGTGAGAGTAGGTGTGAGGAGAGAAGAAGTTTCAGTGTAGCCGTCCTCTCCATCTCTGTGATAAATGGTACATGTTTATTTATCGGTTTTTAAAGACTCTCATAAGTGTATTAGGCGGAAAAGTCCCTCACACGAAGTTGACACAAAAATACGGTCACGATTTTAACTGGTGAACGGTTTACACTAAATCACCGTGTTTAACGGCCGCACGATGTCGATCCGGTCACAAAAACTAACGCATTTCATTGTCAGAGCGAAATCTCTACTCGCTTCCCAGGGCAAGCCCCATCCCCTGCTGGATAAATACAATAAGGTCAGTTTTAGATGATTTCATTACGGTTACGATTTGTTCGGAATATTCGTAGCGCATCAGTCGCCCCCTAGTGGTCGATATATAAGCAATTGAAAACAAATATCTGAACGACGAATAGATGATTCATTTTGTAATCCAGATTAACCGGATAATCTCTCACCCTGCATCTTCCTGGTCTCTTCTTTCAACCCCCCCTCGCCCCACCGTCACCGCTATAAGCCCCGGTACCAGCGCTGACCAATATTTATGTTTTATTTCTACGTCGCGTCTTGTTGGGAATCAGTCCGCAAGCTGTTGACACAGAAAACAGTAACTTAAAACTAACAGCTGTTCATATAAAACAGCATTTACGAGTCTTTGTATATGACGACATAAATTAGTATCAGCAGCCGTTTGTATTTAACAAAGATCGCGAGAGAAAAAGCTACAAAAATGTATATAATCGACACGAGGAGGACGAGACACTACAGCTTCAAATGTGGCATTCAGTTACACACATACCTCACAGCTGCGACCGAGACCACTTTATTGAACAGGTTTTTTTTAAATCTTAAACTAAGGTTTTAACTCAATAGGATGCAAGTATTATACACGTATTATTATCATTATGATCGGTTTGATTGACTCTCAGTTGTTAGTCTTGTAAGAAACTCTGTTATTGTTGGTGAATACCCACACCGGTTACCACCACACCAGACAAACCAACAACTCTCCAGCTCAATGGTGGATTCAAACATGCTCGACTGGCGACTGTTTGAAACTAGGCCAGGGTTACGACCGTGCTAGGCTCTAATAACCGGAAGTTCTGTGTTCAGCGTTAATTTCTAACACTTTCCATATGGGCCTAGAATTCAGCAACTGATATCAACCTCTAGTGATGTATGAATCAGCTGATTTCGATCGGTCTGGGGGGGGGGGGGGGGTTACTAGGTGCTGCTTTGTAGAGATGTATATTGTACTGATATAAGCTCATCACTATACGCGTGATCAGACAGAAAACACAAACGTCACATACACAGAACCCAGTCACTGGGGATTAGCTATTAGTCACGACCTGAGGTTTTTTCTGGCGGGTTCTATTTTACAGGTGGATGCGGATCGTGATTAGGTCCAGAAATCGGTAATTTGCCGTAGCGTAGTGATTTTCTTATTCGGCTTTTCATCTCTTACGCATCCAGAATTTCTGGATAAGGTGGGGGTAAGGTGGACTTCTTATAGTTTATCCAAAAATATCTTTCAAGACCAATCTAAGCTTATTTACAATTGTCTATCGGTATAAGCCCTGATCGCTACTAGTTGGCACATCTACAAGGTAGTTTCATCAGGAACATGAATAAGTGAAGGTCAGTGGAGAAACAAGAATATTACTGGAGTGAGTGAGGTCACATTATTAATGAATTATAAATCGGAATTTTTTTCTGCGATGGCTGTACTGATTTAAAGCTATTCTATGCACCAGCAACAAAAAGCTGGTAAAAATCTAAAATAAGATCAGTTAACCTTCATCTTTTTTCACGTTTAACCTGGACACAAATATGGAGTCCTATTTGACTCCAGTGTTTCAGTAAACAGTCAACATCGAGGCTAAGAAAAATATATGTCACGTTTTACCGATCGAAATATGTCACTAAGGGAATCTGGACGTGTTGGTATTGGTAAAAACAGTTTCTGCTATAAACGTCTGGTGTATTACGAGTCCCACGAGGGACCTCTCAATGTTCTGAGCCTCATCCCGGTGACCGTTAAGAGCTCGCTCGATAGAACTGTATTTTAGATTCAGAAAACTCTGTGATGTTTTTCTGATTAGCTCGAGTACGATTTTCAAAATTTCGCATTTGCATTCATACCGCCATATGGAAATTTTAAAAGCTCCCTCTCGATTGGGAAATTGACATTGAAATGCAACTCGATATTAGTCAACGAAATAAAAATGTGTCATGAAACACGACAAAAAAATCGTATTCCATGTCACAATCGAAAATAATCTTCACAAGCTCCGTGACATTGATATTGACAAGTATAAGAGTAAAGTGTATATGCGTAGTTGTCATTTTGTGTCTCGTTGCTTGAAAAAAGTTCTTCTTTCTTTCGTTCATAAAACGTGTTCGGAATCCTACAAGTTGAATAATAATGAATATACGTCAAATGTCGCCACATCCTGTTTTATAGTATTCGTATATCGGTGCTGGACGAATACCGATTTATAGTAAAACGTCCTAGTTGTTTGCGCTAAGATCATCATCGAACTTGACTTCAACTGATGACATTTTGTCGACTTATTCTCAAGTTTTTATCTCAATTATCATTTGCATCTTTGAGAGAGGGAGAGAGAGGTGAGAGGTGAGAGGAGGGAGGGGAGAGAGGGGAGAGAGGAGAGAAGGGAGAGGGGAGAGGGGAGATGAAAGAGGAGAGAGGAGAGAGGAGAGAGGGGACAGGAGAGGGGAGAGAGAGACTTAAAATGCGGTTGATCGGTGGCGTTTAATTTTGTTCGTCTTGATCGAAATGAAACCCGTTTATATTTTACTATTTGTTGTCGCGAGTTGTGAAATAAACGCGTTTAAAACTGCACTAGTTCTAAATAGCGCACGTTGTCGATGACAAATTGCCTATTAAAACGGAAGGAATTCAATATCAAGAAACAGCACGATATATCGTATTTTTAAACGATCGTAAAAACGATCAGCAATATTCATCCGCTCGTCAGTGTCGTGGCGGATAATGGGCAAACGTCTCCGATTTCTAACATGCAAATGAAAATGCTATTTAACTTTGCGCATGAAATGACAAACTCTTAACGCGGTTTAAACAAGGCAAGAGAAACCGTGGCCACTAGACGAGAAAATGACGATAGAATTAATTAAAAGTAAACAATGTTGTGAAATATCTGTCGCATTTCCGTGATTTTTTGTAGTAATTGTTTATTTCTTTGCAGAGAAAAAAAGCAGAAATTCCATCCTCATTTTTATGTGAGTTTCACTTCCTCGATGACTCCTTCCGCGTAGCCTAGACTGGATGCGTCTGGATCACCCGATTAAGTCAAGTCGATTAATTGAAAATAGCGAAATATCAGCATTAATGGTTGATTAATTGCTGGTGTTTTTGTAGATTTTTAAAAAGCATTCGATACAATTAATCAATTCAAAATTTAAACATTATGGTATAACGGGCATACCTTATTTTAGCTCCGAAATTATCGAACTGATAGAGAACAAGTCGTAAATTTCAACAACTGTTTATCCTCACTCTTATTGATATTATTTGAGGTGTCCCTCAGGGCTCTATCCTTGGGGCTGTTATTTTCTATTTACATCAAAGAATGTTTTATAAACGTCGCGGCAATGAATCATAATATAGAGGCCAGCGAGTGACACGTGACCTATTACGTTGATATGGTGCTTCAACGAAGATTCGAACCTCGTTGCATCGCGAGACTCTGTCACGTCACTCCCTCATTTCACCTAATGACATCTCCCACAGTGAAACGATGGTTTAAAGTTTTAACCTATTTAATTCCCACCATCGTAATTTCCGTTCGTCATTGATCGAAATGAATTGTAATTGGCGATACTTCAGAAACGCGGTTGACGCAGATATCGCAGTCGAGTTGTTCTCGAAAAGTCTAAATAAGCAATTAATCGGTGTGAAATTGACGTGAAGAACTTTGAATATGAGCACTGCGCACACAACGAGCCGTGAGTAAACCTGATTAACGGTTGATTTCATGATTTATTCCTTGTTCCAGTTCCACTGTTGAAATTATAGTTCATTCCCCATGTTTATACTCTGTTCGTTGACTGTTTAACTTTTTGGACGCCGTTAAAAGACCGTCGTGACAATAGAGTCGACGTGCGTACTACGTCATCAGTATTGGCGTTTCAAAGTAACAAGTACACAACGGTATTTATTTGTCTGACTTAAATTTTAATTTAACAGTTTTAAAAATTCTGACTTTATTATCGACGAATACGCGATATATACAGATAACAGCCGTGTTCATTCTAATAATTTAACTATCCTCGAATATTCACTAATTGCAAACCAAGGTCACATTTTATTTCTATTCCTCGAAGGGATGCGGGAAATTCTCTAATTCTATGGAAAGAAAATTGAAATCGATGAGGATTATTAGTCGACTAGCCCCAATACAATCAACCGTTAAAATGAATTTATAAGGAATAAAAACAATCACTTTGCTATCAACAATTAGAATAAGGAATTTAAATCAAAATAAAAGACACTAAAAGACGTATCGGACTTTCTCTCTTACGCCTGGCAATGGTCTCTAGATCCAAAACATCTTAGTGTATTAATTTGTTTTGATTTAAATCTTTGAAAAATCCATTTCGATTTTAATCTTCTCGATTTTCGGGCCATTTTTTGCCAGTTGTGGTAAAATACCGTAAAGCTGATATTTCTATCTGCTACTGCGGGTGCAACACTCGATACCAGAAAAAAACCTGATACTTACAACAGGTATCCCGAGGAGCTGATGATATCCGCCAGATAGATTTCCTCGTACCCGTGGATTACAGCCTGAGTATAAGGTTTATTGGGGGATTTACTACTCGCATTAATCGCATTAATCCGGTTTAGAAAAAAATCCTCGCCTACAGATCTCGAATTTACTACGATCACGTGATCGCGCGCCGTCTGCGCGAGGTCAAGGTCGCGTTTACTATCTAGGCAATAATCTGGATGCAATCTGATCTCATCTTATAAGACGCGAGAGAGAGAGAGGGAGAGAGAGAGAGAGAGAGAGAGAGAGGGAGGGAGGGAGGGAGGGAGGGAGGGAGGGAGGGTGGGTGGGAGGGAGGGAGGGAGGGAGGGAGGGAGGGAGGGAGGGAGGGAGGGAGGGAGGGAGGGAGGGAGAGAGAGAGAGAGAGAGAGAGAGAGAGAGAGAGAGAGAGAGAGAGAGAGAGAGAGAGAGAGAGAGAGAGAGAGAGAGAGAGAGAGAGAGAGAGAGAGAGAGAGAGAGAGAGAGAGAGAGAGAGAGAGAGAGAGAGAGAGAGAGAGAGAGAGAGAGCGTTTTTATTCGGATAGAAATAAAAACCGTAAGATGAAATCATCGAAGATGGAGATGAATTACGACGAGCGAATTGAAAACAGAGCAATTATTTTAGAAAAACCCACAATTTGTGAGGAAGAAACTAAGAGATTATTCGACGTTTTTTACTAAACACTTCAATTTATGTATTGAACTGGAGCTGAAGCAGAAGTCATTATTGACAAACTACGTTTTTATGCTTCCTAATCATCACCTTCCCAGTTGGTTACTCGACATTTGGAAATAGCTACAAAAAGGTTTCAATCATATTGTCCGGTTTATGGTCGTTATCACGTATCACTAAGTGTTACAGATATTGGAAGTATGCGGTATAATGATATCAACGGATGGCGTGAATACGTCTGATTCATTAATAGATGAGACTCAGGAGTGTCTGGAGATAGAAGAGAATAGAGAGGGAGAGGGGGAGAGGGGGAGAGGGGAGAGGGGAGAGGGGGAGAGGAAGGGGGAGACAGTGGTTACTAAAATGTTAAATATACATATATATACACACAGTGATATCCAATAATTCGTCTAGACTAACAGACCAGTTTGATAAAAGAGTCACGCGTTCCGCTACACAACTATTAATCTATTGAACGTAAGTATATATTGAGCGATGTAGGCGAAGTGTAATCAATTTGACAGGTCACCGATACAAAAACTAAATTCGTTATGCATGTTTAATTTTTCAGTGTCTTCGCGAGTCTCAGAGATCATCAGTCATCCTGAATTCATTTCGAATATCAAAATATCAACTGTCAAATTTCATCCTCAAAAATAGAGGACGGTTAAAATGTTTTCAGTTTTCCACGTGACGGTCGAGATTTGTTAAGACTTGAAACTAGCTGGCCACACTCCGTCCGTCTAGCTGTCCACACTCCGCCTAGCTGTCCACACTCCGCCAAGCTGTCCACACTCTGTCTAGCTGTCCACACTCTGTCTAGCTGTCCACACTCTGTCTAGCTCTCCACACTCTGTCTAGCTGTCCACACTCTGTCTAGCTGTCCACACTCTGTCTAGCTGTCCACACTCTGTCTAGCTCTCCACACTCTGTCTAGCTGTCCACACTCTGTCTAGCTGTCCACACTCTGTCTATCTGTCCACACTCTGAGCAAATGTCGCAGTGATTGAAAGCTTCACTACAGGAACCGGTGCAGGAAGTGCGAGACGTCTTAGTGTGATGAACTAAACCTGTCACATCATCAATTAAAGATTAAAAGGTTTCAGAAGGATTATTGTAGCACCAGCACCTGCACCAGTAGCACCAGTACCAGCACCACCAGCACCAGGACCAGTAGCAGCGCCAGCAGCGCCAGCAGCAGCAGCAGCAGCAGCAGCAGCAGCAGCAGCAGCAGCAGCAGCAGCAGCACCACCACCACCACCACCACCACCACCACCACCACCACCAGCAGCAGCAGCAGCAGCAACAGCAGCACCAGCAGCAGCACCAGCAGCAACACCAGCACCAGCAGAATGTTACAGAGATGACCTATAGTTCCCCCGCCGTTGTTCGTTAAAATCTTATGAGTTGAAGAAGTAAAATCCACATTAAATGATCAAATTCTAACTGGAAACGGAGAAAGTGTAAATATGAACACGTTCTCTCGATAATAGCGCGGTCTTAACGACTACTTAGTGAATTGAAAGTGGTCTGAATTCGGGAAAAGTAAAACCGGATGAATGGATTATCTCGGTCGATCAGGGTACAGTGGAACTCTCTATTTACACGTTAACCAAACATCGAATGAATAAACAAACTGCTGATCAAATAAATCAGAGACCGTTCGCGAACAATTCTCTGTAAAACAGCAGTGAATTTCATGGAAAATTAAATCATTGAAAACAAAACGTTTCTCAATTTACATTGAGTAGATTTAATCAGCTTTGAAGGTTAGAAATAACTTTCATGTTCCATAGTTTTTCTAACTGAAAATGAGAAACCTTTTCTTACACATAGATTAGTATCAGGCTAGTTTAGAGCCACTGACAATTTCAGATTATATATATTCAAATTCTACCAGTTTTAATGAAATCATGAAATACTTATTTACATTTTTAGATAATTAGGTAAATGGAAAATGCGGAAACCAGCGACAAGTCCTCCAGATTTTGCCGTTGAAGTGTAAAAACTCCCTCAGAGACCTTGATGTACTTGGAAGAGACAGGATTTTTAAGACTCTTCGAGATGCGATTCGGGTGCCCGACAATCAAACACACTCCTCACAAGGGTGTATTCAGCGCGGACACGTGACACTACTGTACAACCATAAATCACGTTATCACATCGTCAGGTGTTTGTACCGTGACGGAGCCTTCCGTCAAGGAGCCTTCCTACACCGACACACAATCGGTTTCATATTGTAATTTAATCTTGCTTGCGCGTTTATTAAAGCATCGAATAGAAAGAAATGGTTCGTTTAGAACTATCGGTTTATCGTAGAACCATCAGTTATCTCAATTAGACGGCCCCATTTGCGAAGTCACAAAAGTCCGAAGATGGTCTTAGATTGTCGGTTTTAAATCGTCTTTAAGATGGAGCGGTAGTGTATTCGTAAGATCTCTGAACATCTTCATGTTTTTACTATTGTCACTGAAGAGCCAGAAGAGCAATTTTCTTTCCTCTTAATAAGCAATAAAGAAAAAAACGTTTTCTACGCCGAGAGTGAAGTTGAAATACGATCATCAGAAGCATCATCGATCATTAGACACTATTCCTGTAGCTGGTATCGTCCCGGACAGTGAAGTGTCCATTCAACTGATCACCAGTGAGTGGTTCCCAGGGATGCGTTATAGCGCTGACCTCAACTGGTTGAAGGATAAACCGAACGAATGACCAATAAATGAATGATCGATTTCTCATTTTCAGATGTTGCAGATTCGCAGAATCTTTTCATACAATTTTTGGATATACACTGAGAAGCTCTGCGCTTATCTACCGCAGTTGTTGAGGGTTTTTCTGACTTGCTATAAATGATAATGTATAGAAGCAAAAATACATAAAGAGGATTTTCACTTTATGTATTTTTGATAGAAGTTATTTTTAGAAATTCTATGACAAAATCCTAGAAAAACGAATCAAGTTATAAAACCGAGAATTATGGAATTGTGGAGCTGTAAAATGGTCCGATGTCTTGAAATATTGTTGTCCACAAAAACTATTTCTAGTTTAGTTTTAAACATATTTTTATATTGAAACTGCCGGGAATCTTTGCGGGGTTGTTTAAGAATTGGAAACATGGAAAATAATTGAAGTAATATCGTAACCGTGAAATGTGGAATTTGCAAAAATGGCTTAATGCGTCTTGAAATGTTTATGATGCAAATAACAATTAGTGAAACGACTGAAACTGAATAAATTAAAACGAAATTGAGAATTTACAGCCATTGTCAGTTCCACGCCTGACATTGACAGAGATATAACTGAGTAACTCTGACATTATAAAACAGAAAATCGAAAGTAAGGTTTCTTTTGATGATCGCTTTTTATTCCAAAGAGCAGAAAATCCCGCCGTAGTTTATAGTGTGATTATTCTTAGGAGTTTACATTCTGATGAGCATTTCCCCCTGAGGCTTCATATTTCCATGAAACGAAGTTAAGGCAGAAATACGGGTAAAGAAAGAGGAGAGAGAGAGAGAGAGAGAGAGGGGGGTCAGCGATATAGAATGATAATCTACAGGGAATGGTAAATCGTAGAAGTTTTTTCGGTGTTTTGTTGTTTTAGTGGCAGCACAGACAATCTGCGCCAGATAACAAACGCTTCCATAATTCGAAATGACGCGAATTCAAACGTGAATCCATCGGGATTCAAATTGTGTTGGTTTCTAATGGATGCCAACTATTGTTTTCTAGCAGGAAACCTCACAAGTTCTCACTATGAGAACATACCTTCGATTTCCCAACTGAATTAAACACAGTTCCCATTCACACGTTGTTTATGTCATAAAGAACAATTTAAGAGTAGTTTAAGTAGCTACTGGGCACTAAGATTGTAAACAAATAGGCTCTATGTATGTGACCGGCACGGCACGGTACGGTACGCCACGGCACGGCACGGTACGGCACGGTACGATACTGCACGGCACGGCATGGTACTGTACGGCTCGGCACGGTACGGCACGGCACGGTACGGCTCGGCACGGTACGGTACGGCACGGCACGGTTCAACCATCCATGGATTTTATATTTTTTTCACCGCATACAGGTGAACAACTCACGTTCTGGGAATATCTTTTTCTTCATCAATTTTCCCCAACTGGCAACGATTTATCTTTCGACAAAACGAAATGAATTTGACAAACGTGGTTTGATAACAGTAAATGCTAACCGCAGTAACAGCGCATTGGTGTCGATAAATAAATAGACTATTATGAAATCATCATTATCGCGAATCTCGTAAAACTATCGTTAATCTTATTTCACATTAGAAACAAATAATAATGATTCAAACAAACAACATTCAATATGGATGATTGATTCCGTGAAGTGACCTTGACCTTTACAAGTTACCTGATAATGAATACATCTTCAATGTAGTAAATATTCAACTTATTGATATATTGTTAACTTGCGATATCTTTTGTAAGATCAATAGTCAAGTGTTATACAATAGTCCCATATGCTATAGTATTACGCAATATGCATATATCATCAATTACTGTTTTATTCGACGTTTTAGTCCAGAGTTATAAGTTTTGAGATTTAACTAAGGTTACAATATTGTGATCGAACAATTTGGCTCTAGAGTCGAATTTAACCTAAGAACTGTGAGAGCTGGGTTCTGAAATGTGGAACTGGACCCAGAAATGTGGAACTGGGTCCACAACTGTGGAACTGGGTCCAGAAGTGTGGAACTGGGTTCAGAACTGTTGAAGTGGTTACTGAACTGTGGAAGTGGGTCCTGAACTGTCGAAGTGGTTACTGAACTGTGGAACTGTGGAGCAGTGCCCTGTTCTATGGATCCGGCAAGCTCTGTACATGTATACCGTCAATGTCGATGATGAACTAGGAATAATACTTTAATCTGATATTTGGTTTAGAATGCTCCAGAGATCAACTCCTCCTCCGTGATTTAAAACCCTATGAATGTGTTAGTGAAGTACTTGCTCCGCTGGTAAATAGATTACAAGATGCTGACGGATCACTTGTATTCGGTAGAGAATGTTGTTCAAACGTTATTTACGCGATTCAGCAAACATTATAAAAGTGTGAAGTTGTTTCACTTCATGTTTGCTGTGCGTGTGAAAGAAATTGGTATTTAAGGTGGCAAAGAGAGGTCTCAATGTTAGCTATAGTTTTACATTTCACAGGCACTACGAAAGCGATTAGGATTTTCTTTGAAGCCTCATGCGCCGGTTGGCTTTCAATACACACACTGTTGTTGCCAATAACATAACATTTGATTCAGACGTCTATAATGGATTGTGAAGGAGTTAGGATGAACTGTGTTCAACTCTCTTTAGTTGTGTCTGTATTTCAGGAACTGCTGATATATAAGTATCTGATGAAGACACGTTACGGATTGTCTTTGATGCGATGAAAATGGACCAGCTCTTAACAGATCACTGTGAACACTCCAAGTTACTGAACAAAATCCTTTCTCTCAAAACTAGGACATCTGATATTGTGTTTGACATCTCGAGTAGTTTAGGGCTCAGTTGCCCAAAAGTGGTAAAAGTTAGTCATCTAATGAATCTCATGGTGGTTACGATAGACTTTTCATTCCAAATATATCGTCAATTTGTTTTACTGAGGAACTGGCCCCAGGTGTCGACCTCATCGCCGTCCAGATTATCGGGACTTTGTAAACATGTGTGCCAAGATGAGACACAGTCAATAGTATACATAGTCCTTATAATGGATCCGTTGTGTCAGACGTTTTTTCTTGATTTTTAGAATTTTAACAATTTCAGATTTTTTGGTTTAGTAATACTTTAAAAAAAATGAAGTTCGCTCTAAAAAATGCCTGAATGACGCTGAGTAATGGTGGATAATTACAAATAATGCATGATGGTTTAATACGGACCCTTGCGACACGCCGTTTACTATTTCTGTAATATAGATTTTGTGTGTAGCTCATATTTTCCTAATCATAAACAACAATATTGACCGAAACAAATAGATTTATCTATGTATGAAACTCTTGTCTATATTGGTGATTCAGTCAGCTAGTGGTCAGAAACTGTCAGGAATGAAAGGTCACGTTTTATCGGTTCAATCTTACCGCGTACGAATAGATCAATTTCGCCGTTTATCAGCGCAGACATAGGAAAATCACGTTTTTCTAGAAGCGGCGATGTATTGATGTGAGCTACCGTGTTTTTACGGAATCAGTATTCACCCCCAGCTGACAATCACACCAGTAATAAATGCCCGATAAATCTATATAGTTCTGTTATTATTGTAGCGATACGAACAGTTATAACTGAGTTTATGATGCGCATAAAGAGACCTAACATAAGTTGCTTTATGACTTGTTCTTTTTATGTCGGCTTTTTTTCTCTCGAATCCCGACTCGAAGAGTCTCGCGATGTCATCAGGTTCGAATCCCGACTGGAAGAGGAACAAGTCTCGCGATGCCATCAGGTTCGAATCCCGACTGGAAGAGGAACAAGTCTCGCGATGCCATCAGGTTCGAATCCCGACTGGAAGAGGAACAAGTCTCGCGATGCCACCAGGTTCGAATCCCGACTGGAAGAGGAACAAGTCTCGCGATGCCATCAGGTTCGAAACCCGACTGGAAGAGGAACAAGTCTCGCGATGTCATCAGCCTCGAAACCCAGTTGGACGAAGATAGAAGAAGGCCTCATCGGTTCCGAAACTATATAAGTCCAAAAATAACCAGTTGAATCGAGACGAGATTTTCGAGAAAGTGGCATCTAGTTAACTCGTTTGCCAAACAAAACAAATCAAAATAAAACTCAGATCAAACGCATTTTTTTCGCATGAAATTCCGCACTTCAGAAACATTTAGCCGCACAAAGAGAGGATGACTATTGTTTATAAAGCGAACCACTGAGAGTTAAAGCATATTTTGCCTGATTATATTTGAATATGATGTTAAGAACAAAGCAATTCCATTGCGCAAATAACGTGACCCCGACTTGCACCGACAACAGACAGAGAGATACATTTATATCCGCTTCATGGGAATGCATTTTAGATGTTGTGAATGGTGACAAAAAAATCGTTTTATTGAGCTCAAGAATCCCCGGATAGAATCACCATTGATAGTTGTTTATGACCGATTCGCGAAGAGGAGAAAATACCATTGACTGCGCCGGGAAACAGGACCGTAAAACACAACAAGATATTTCTATTCGACGGACGACGGATGAGCGCGCAGTAATCTGACTGGACGCTATCAGATACTATTTTAAGAGGTACAATGCGCGGAAGTCGACGTATGATTTACGGCAGTAATTTGTCTTCGTATCGGTTTATTATTGCGAGTTCCGTCTGTTACCAATATACCCGGTCACGTGACCCGTGTGCGCGCTACCAACGAGTTTTTACTGGCGGAAACTCGACGGAAACTGATTCCATAGAATTCACTATTTTCGTCGTCATGATTGCTCAATAAATACAAGTAATTAATTATGAGCACTTGTAGATTTACGAGCACAAATTCCTAGTGTAAGAGGTTACTCGGTTTAAGACGATATGCTGTAATCGGATGGCAGTGTAAATATATCGATGTACGATGATAGTGAGGCCAGCTGGTACAAATGAATTCATTTCTAATAGCTTGTATTCTATTAACTCATTTTTATTAGGGGAGAGGGGATTGATGCGAGGAAGAGAAGGCGAAAGAGAGAATGAGGAGATGAGAGAGGAAAAAGGTTGGAGAGAGTGGAGAGATGGACAGAGATGGAGAGAGAGAGGATGAGAGAGAGAGGATGAGAGGGAGAGGATGAGAAAGAGAGAGAGAGAGAGAGAGAGAGAGAGAGAGAGAGAGAGAGAGAGAGAGAGAGAGAGAGAGAGAGAGAGAGAGAGAGAGAGAGAGAGAGAGAGAGAGAGAGAGGGAGAGAAAGAGGATGAGAGAGAGAGGATGAGAGGGAGAGAGAGAGAGAGGGAGAGAGAGAGAGGATGAGAAATAGAGAGAGAGAAGCAGTGGATATAATAAATGTAGGTGTTGTTTGAAGAGGAACCTGAGGTTGAAGAATATGACACGGTACAGTGTATTATATCGACGGGTCTAACGTGCTATTAGTGGTAAAATTACCAGCAGTAGCGGCGGTGTGAGGGGTATTCCCGATCCATGTCATCCATCAAACACTATACCTAATAAATGCGTGGTCACCCGTAATTTATTGCCACTCAGATCCGGGCGCTACTGCGTGTCTGTCTCATAGTTCACACTCAACCGTCTGTATATTAGAAAACCTTTCCAAAAACAACCGAAACACGAATAACTTCTCAAATGTAAAAGTTTAGTTTTAAGTTGTTGGGTAAATTCTGTATCTGACGGCGCGCGGTCTCTTCGGTACACAGGGTTTTCATTTATATGGTAATACATAATCGGATGTATGTATGATAGAATTAGAATCCGTCCAGCGCGGTCCTGACAGCTTGAATTACTAATTAATCAACCAGGATTCCTGGTTCAATTCGCCTTAATCCGGATTTGTGAAACCGGTTTACTTATTACTTAACTCGAAGTGGAAACGTCAAATTCGAGTGAGATGGCAAATATAGGGAGAGACTAGCCGGAGAAACCGATATCAGTGAGAGTTGAACAGATTGTCAGCGCGTTTATACCCTACACATCTAGGCCTAAAGACTTTACCTTCCAAACACTTCTCATAACAATTTCATCGGCAAATTAGAAAATGGTTGCGTTCATGATTTTTTACTGTTTTACCGAGGTTATCATATTACGGGGAGATACGTGCTTTTTATATAAATCGCATTCAATGCATCGACAACAAAACATTTAGAAATGAGCAGTGAGATTATATTTCATTGAAATAACCAGTAATTCTACTGTTATGAGACCTGAAAATAATGTTTGAATTATTCTCGACACCGTAATCAGCAGGGATTGCGTACTGTGGTAGTCTCGATGCCAATCGAATCCCTACCGAGGATGTCCACTAAAATAGTTTTTTCTAATGTAACAGTTTAATGCTATGTTCCACGTTGAGAAAAGTGTCTCGATGGAAATTCAATTCCGCGATTGAATTTGAATTGATTTGAGATTATTTTTGAATGTTTAAAGTAAATCATAACTGACAAACATGGCGATCGTCACCGTCGTAGTTTCATTCATTCGAAATGCGAAGGTGAAATGATGAAATTGCCCTGTGGACAAGTTATCGATATTTTCCACTGTTTACCAACCACTTTCCTACGCAGCGGTAATTTCTAATTTTGGGCAATAATCTGATCGTCAGTCACCAGGGATCAAACGGGCTTCCAGAAACAATCATCAGAAATCAGCGAATCAAATACTGGATCATACAACCGAATACTGGATCATACAACCAAATACTGGATCATACAACCGAATACTCGATCATACAACCGAATACTCGATCATACAACCAAATACTCGATCATACAACCAAATACTCGATCATACAACCAAATACTCGATCATACAACCAAATACTCGATCATATTCGTGATATTTGTGAGGTTTACAAAATAAATCTTAGGAATAATTGTGCATTCAGGGCTCCATATGTGTAACCTCCTCTATATACGTGCAGAGTGTCAGCGATAACATCACATTTAGCCATTAATGACCCTCAATTTCCGCTTGTGCCGCCGAGAATCGACAAAATCAGAACAGAATTCATGAATTTCTCTGCAGCAAAAAAATCCTAAACAAATTCAATTCCCGATAAACTGATACTGTTTCACCTCATGATATTCTCCATTAACAGAGGCCAAAACTGAGATGGAAAAATAAAATTCGCGGAATTCTAAAACGAAGTTGCTCACAGATTTATGATTAACTGAATCATGAGATATTTCTATCAATCTAAATTGCCGGTATTGGCGTCTTTCGTATGAAAGCAATTAATACCAGGGGGAGGAACAAACATTTTCCTGATGCTGGAATTATCTGGAAAAAAAACTACTTCAGGTTGATCGTAAGATAACAAAAAGCTATTATTCTCCGGAACTGAAGTAATGGACACAGATTGTTCTGTTAATCTCCGGCTGTTTACATAACCAGTATTGCCAGCCCTTTATTGGCACACAATTCTGAACTATAATTGATTTCTTTTTATTCGTATTATATCCGTATCCACAAAATCATTAAAAACGGGTAAAGAATTTTAGCATCGACCGCTATTTGCTGAAGAAAAGAACAACATGGCAGCCGTTGATAAGTGATATACTCTTCAAACGCGACAGTTTGGCGCCGTTAAGTGAAAGATGTTGTGACCGAGGTTTCCGATATAATCCGTGCTTCAAAACAAGTAGAAAAACACCAGCACCAGCAGCAGCACCAGCACCAGCACCAGCAGCAGCACCAGCAGCAGCACCAGCACCAGCACCAGCACCAGCACCAGCACCAGCACCAGCACCAGCACCAGCACCAGCACCAGCACCAGCACCAGCACCAGCACCAGCACCAGCACCAGCACCAGCACCAGCACCAGCACCAGCACCAGCACCAGCACCAGCAGCAGCACCAGCACCAGCACCAGCACCAGCACCAGCACCAGCACCAGCACCAGCACCAGACGAAGCAGAAAATGATGTAATGACCATTATTTCACCAGTATTGTAATTGAGCAGTAATTTACCATTATGGGATATGATTCTGAAACTTGTTGAATTTGGGATGTTATGAAAGCGATCGATTTTTCGTGAACAGATTTTTAATGGAAAATACTATAGTTACAAGTGTAAGAATTTGTTTACTTGTAACTGGCTGCGCACACGTACACAGCTGTATGTATATTAACAGCCTATAAACCGCATTGTGCGCAATGACTATATATTTTAGGATTAGTTTTGTCCGCTCGTGATTTCATCACCTTTTTCTCGATTCGCGCGTCGTCATTATGAAGAATTGTATTTTTATTTTTCTCACTGACATTTCCAATAATTACTGAAGATCAAAGCAGTAGGTGCGTACCGTAGTGCTAGTGTGCGTACCGTAGTGCTAGTGTGCGTACCGTAGTGATAGTGTGCGTACCGTAGTGCTAGTGTGCGTACCGTAGTGATAGTGTGCGTACCGTAGTGCTAGTGTGCGGCGGCTGGTGCTGGTTCTGGTGCTGGTGCTGGTGCTTCTACTGGTGCTGCTGCTACCGGTGCTGGTACTGTTGTTTAAATATATAAATCCCACGGCTTTCATTTCTTCGAAAACCGATCCTAAATTAGTTGATCTCCGCAAAGCAGTGTCTTAAGGTAACAGCGCAATCTCTCAGTGACTGAGTGACATTTATTGATATGTTTTGACATTAAGACATTGAGATGATAAACAATATTACCGGTGGTATCTATCACACAACAAACTGACGATGGGTTAATGTATATGGATCAAGGCTGTTGTATTCACGCATGATGAAGTTTATAACATATTATGACGCTATCAGTTGTGACAACTTCGTCGACGCTGAGAATTGACCACACCTTACCCCCGCTATATTAGCCAGTATCACCGTCTTAAATCAAACTTTTTCCACTCAATCAATTCACTATTAATATCGGTTTTTGATAGAACAGGAAGGATATTTCTTAGAGGTTTCTCTGTGGTCTTAGTTAAACACATATCTATATAACGGTGGTTATTGCTAGTGAATAGAGTCACTACATCGGACTGGTCACTGGTTACCATACCGGACTGGTCACTGGTTACCATACCAGACTGGTCATCAGTCACCACACCTGACTGGTCATCAGTCACCACACCTGACTAACAGCTAAACGGATCACCCAGACTGACTATAGAGTTTTGTGGGTCTAGTGATAGCATTATTTGTTCGACCGGTAGAGCTGTCAGCGAGGATGTTCTTTTTATATGTTCGCAGAATGATAGCACGTGACTGCCTGGTCAGTGTGGCGACAAACCTCGCTAGTTTTAGCAGGCTGGGCTGGTGTGCTGGGTTATTGTTAATCTTAGTTTTACGGTCGGAAAAGGGTCAGGGTTACGATCTTGTTTTTCCTAAGATGTAGCTATTTTATGGGGATATTTTCCTGTTTTGGTATAACGAACTGTCCTTGAGTTTTTTTTTGCCACGAGCCTACAGTGAATAGTGACTGTAGGGCTTCAGCTGGCATCATGCAATTAAACCTGTGATTGAATGTGTTTCATCTGTCAGTTGTAGAATCAATATCGTGAAGGTTTCTCTGTTTTTCAACCCGTGAACAGTCAATTAACAAACAGCAGTGAATTCCAGCCTCTCCCAATCGTTTCGACGAAAAGTGACTGAGTAAACCTCGATGAAGTCGAAACGTAGCTCAAAGAAACATTTCACACTCTTTTTATTCTTAGTATTGGATTTTACATCATCTTTACAACACGGACTCGGAATGTTTTGTCGACAGGTTATTTTTTCGGAGTTAGTTTTTACTGCTGTTGACTGCCAGAGGAAGTTAGAAATACCTTATGACTGGTTGTCATGAGAGACAGAAACAACTTCTTCATATCAATTATCAATCGTGTTGAGACGATGACGTCATATCCGGGTCACATTCTACACGGATGATGGGAGTTTTTTTTTCCCAGTGCGCGAAGTGCATCACGGGAGTGACAGCTCCGGACATATTTTTTCTTATTACCAGCAATTTGTAATAACGGTAGCGAGATGCGCGGATAAAATGCGCGATGGGACATTTTTAACGTCGAGTGAGAGATCAGCGTCTTTTGGCGAATGGGATTGAGACTCGTGTAACGGGCGGATGATGAACACTGAAACACGCAAGCCATATAAAATTGTGGAAAAAATTAATGAAAAGAAACCTGTACGAAAATTCTATGATTACTTTTACAAACAAGGGATGAAATTCTATCAAGAAACATCGACATTTTTGACCGAAGACGCGTGGTAGCGACCACCCGAAATATTTCTAATATTTCGAAATAAACTTGTAATCAATTCATTTATCGTGAGATTTTACTCTTATCGTTTTATCACGGATATTGTGGTCAATATTTCCTCACATAAATCAAATAGATCAAATAGATCTAACATTTATCCTATTTATAATTAATATTTCGAGTCGATTTTGTGATGTGTATTATACATATATTGAAACAGTATTTGAGAAGTGTTGTTGATCTGGGTCCAGTTTCACAAAAAGGTTTAACTCTTAAATCGATTTAATTTCTTCATCAATTCAGTTTATCTTCAATCGTAATCAACGTAAACACAAAGTTTAAGTATTTTGAAGGCGAACATAATTTTCTCAAAGATAATACGAGTTTTCGCTACTAAGTAACTTCTCATTAGGTAAAACTGTCTCTCATTATGCGCTATTAGCTTCATCGGGTTAATGAGTGATGACGTTAAGAAGGAATATTGATAGTTACTTCACTGAGTGGAAACGTTACATTTCTTTATTAACATCTGTATCTAAACTATATCATGTACTGTGTATCGAGTATGTATTGATAAAGGTATTGTTTTAAAAGGTGGCCACGTGCGGTTTATATTGTAAAGCATTGTGTGTTACATTTTTCACACAAAGAATCTAAGTCAAATCCCCACCTGTCAGTGTTGACACTGGTGTATCCATGTATTGTAAACACGTCACGCGTGACACTATTAGTAATTAACAGATCGACACCTCGCGAGGCAGATTATCAAAAAGTTCAACTTTGACGTGATTTTGAACAGTTTTTCCTCAATAATTGGAGGTTGAAGATCTTGTGCTTATTGAACCGTTAGCCTCAAGCTGTTTAAACGAGAACCGAATTTTCGTTTGAATTCTGAAAATGCCCGTTAGTCATGAACGACGATCGTTAGAATTGAAATAAGAAAAAAAACTTCCCGAGTCTTAAATGAATTATTGCTGGTGTCGCATCTCTGATAGTTTCATCAATCAATCAATAGCAAATTCATATTCAAGATTCAACGGCTGTGTTTCAAACGGCCCGCGGGGATATAAATGTAATCCGCTACAAAAATACCCGATTTCAAGGTCAGATCGTTGTGAAATATTCGGCTAACATCGTTCTATTTAAACCCATAATTGAGGAGAGATTTGAGAGATTTATTTCGGAATGAAATATTGATCCAGCGCGACTGATGATAATGTCTCATAGAAAGATGATTGTGAAGTTCCGGATGTAGGTGAGACTGTGCGGGTTTTAAACTAATCAAATAAAAAATCACTCCTATTTCAAAATCAACAAGAAAATTGAATTGAAAGTTTAATTATTGAAGCCTTGGAAAATAACACATAAATTGCTTATAAATGGTGTACAATAAGAATTGTATGATACTTATGATCAATAAAGTTATTTTGGATTTGAGTGAATCGATTATTGAATTGAATTGAATTGACCGGCAACCAGTCTAGCCCCAACACATTGATGACGTAGAGCATATCCGTTAATTAATAGAAGTGAAATAAGAGAGCTTTGAAATAAATCTTATTACAAAAAAGCGCCCAAAATTCACAATTGTAATTGCTATTTTGAAACGCCAATACTGATGACGTAGTGCACATGAAGCACTGATATACCCTATCCCACCATCTTACACTATTCATCTTTAATACACCCTCCGCATATTGTACCCCTCACCCCCTCCCCCCACCCCACCCCTCATTCCATCATCCCCCTCATCCCATGTCGATACTTATCCATCGTGTTTGTAATTTCAATTTTCTAAACACTGAAAAATGAATGATCTCTGATGTAATGACATTACTATCAATCTATGTATGAAACGTAGAATCGATGGTCCGCGAGCTGCTGTGAGCGGAATCAGCTTCCGGTTCGCGCACGTGACACCGCTGCTGCTGCATCACAATATTCAAACGCACCTTTGATGCACAGATTAGATACATCTACCTCATTAACTCAGTCGACTGAATGATGCCAACAGAATCCGACGACAAAGGACCATTTGTCTGGTCGCCATGACCTCAATACATCAGTGACCTAAACCAATACCGGGGATGATAAACTTAGCTAAAAGAGTTCGGGAGATGAATGAGATATTGGCTCGATTATCGATGATCGAATCCGCGACAATAAAATATGCGGCAAATTCTTGTTAAACGGGACCAGTTCCATAGGTGTGAGTTACAGTTAGAACTTAGCGACACTATTGATAAGATAAAAAGCCACTATTTACAAACTAAAAGAATTCTAAAATCGAGAATTTATTTATTGAAACGATCTAAAATATAAGAACACGACGTTACGATCTCACCCTAGAGATCATCGTCAGGTGTGTCAACACTATTATTGTTCAGTTTGCCTCGATTCACATAAAAATGGGATACAAATTAATTTTTGAAACCTCGTAGGCAGATCGTGTACATATTCGCCTAACTACAGTAGACTCCGCTCAAGTCGGATCTTTTGGGACCGACTTAAAAATGTGTCCGACTTAATTAATATGTCATAGTGTAAATAGTGTCACATTTCATCTAACCGCTGTTTTTAGCGAGGTTACCGGATCCGACTCGAGCGGAGTATGTACAGACTGTCAGATCAGTTTACTTGAAACGAATCGAAAATCGATTTTCTATTTTTCATAAACAACTCAAACTCAAATAACTGCAGAGACTAAAGTGGACTAACAAGTGTTAGTGTTCCGTAGTATCGAGTTACTTTGAACAAGTACATTATTGATTCTTTAAATAGAGCAAATTAAAAAAAGATTTTTAACTCATTTATTAAAAAGAAAACGTTGGATTAAAATTGGAAATGAGTCGTTTCGTCAAAATAAAGTCAAGATTGAATATTGTTGGGTTTCATGTTTCAAATAAAACATCAGTTCGGTGTTGTATGAAGTGGTTCTTTAATTTTAAAGGGGATTAATTTTCAACCAAAAAAAACAAGGCAAGTTAAAAGCATTATAATTAACATCAGGGAAATATACAGAATTACCCGATGACAAATTACATAATCCCAGACTCGAACCCGGGACGGCAATATGCCAGTCGGGTATGCTAACCCCTAGACCAACTAGCGGTTGTGGTTGACCGAGTTTGTAGGTTTGTCTGGTCCGCACCTGTCAGTTGATCAGTCAGGTAACTGGTGACGAGGAACTGAGTGAGGAAAGGAACTGAGTGAGAAGAGGAACTGAGTGAGAAGAGGAACTAAGTGAGAAGAGGAACTGAGTGAGAAGAGGAACTGAGTGAGAAGAGGAACTGAGTGAGAAGAGGAACTAAGTGAGAAGAGGAACTGAGTGAGAAGAGGAACTGAGTGAGAAGAGGAACTGAGTGAGAAGAGGAACTGAGTGAGAAGAGGAACTGAGTGAGAAGAGGAACTGAGTGAGAAGAGGAACTGAGTGAGAAGAGGAACTGAGTGAGAAGAGGAACTGAGTGAGAAGAGGAACTGAGTGAGAAGAGGAACTGAGTGAGAAGAGGAACTAATTGAGAAGAGGAACTGAGTGAGAAGAGGAACTGAGTGAGAAGAGGAACCGAGTGAGAAGAGGAACTGAGTGAGAAGAGGAACTGAGTGAGAAGAGGAACTGAGTGAGAAGAGGAACTGAGTGAGAAGAGGAACTAAGTGAGAAGAGGAACTGAGTGAGAAGAGGAACTGAGTGAGAAGAGGAACTGAGTGAGAAGAGGAACTGAGTGAGAAGAGGAACTGAGTGAGAAGAGGAACTGAGTGAGAAGAGGAACTGAGTGAGAAGAGGAACTGAGTAAGAAGAGGAACTGAGTGAGAAGAGGAACAGCCCGATTGAGTCGAGTCTCTTCGAACAGACTTCACCTGAGATTAACAACATAAATCACATCAGCACTTCGTCGTCGAAAACGAATTAATTAAAACACGAAACTGCTGCTGCTGTAGGGCGGGCAGGGGCGGAGGGGAGTGGAGGGGAGTGGAGGGGAGTGGAGGGGAGTGGAGGGAGGAGGTGGATCGTGCTCGATTTTATTACTTGTTGATTTCATGTTACGACTCGGAATCGACGTCTCGGGCTCTGTATCAGCGATAGAAACCTCGTCTTAAAGTCGCTCATTAAATTTCAGCTTGTTATAAACTTAATTGCGCGATCGTAAAACTGCGATAAAATCGAATCGATTTCTATTGAGTAAACAATCAGGAATTCAGTTCACGTTCTGTAGAAATGATCATTTCAACATAGAACTTTACTGTTCAGTATCAGTTGTGCTTTTTTCTAAAAGTTGAAATAATTTCATCCGTTGAATGTAAAAACAGGCAGTGAACAGAATCAACATTAATCTCAAAACCCGACTTATTGAGTTTCAGATCGATGTTAGTTTCAAAACTTTGTAATTCTTGTGAACTTCGGGACACGACCGCAAACATCTTTGTTAGATTTCAATTCGATTCCTTAACCCGGAGTGCAAAATACAAAAGGCCTTTAGTTCCATTAGTTGGTTGCAGTTAGATTTGAGGCCAGGATCAAAATAGTTACAACCGTGGGCCTAGATTACAACTCTGTTAGTGCGGATGAATGTCAATATGTGATTCGTCCTGGAACTACTTCGAAATACTTGGGCTCAACCGTTGAATGCGGGACTAGGTCCTGAATCGCTACTAAGGATCGTTTCATATAAGATTTCGACTCGGGATCTTTGAGTTTGTGTCAATATTTCAGGCTATCGCTCACTCTGTTTATAACCGTTGGCCGGTAAAACAATATCATTGTTTAACCGAACCTGGCGGCCTCGGCCTCGGTTAATGACGACACACGACTTGCAAACACAATAATTACAAACATTTTAAGCGAAGTATTAATGTATTTTTTCTCAAGGTTAAATCGATCTTATCTTCCTTAATCAATGAGTGCAGAATGCGTGGTATTTGATGCAAATACCGGTCGGTACCTTTGGATAATTAGATTAAACCCTCTCTAACAAATTCGAAGATTAAAAACCAAAATTTATCTTTCACAAGAGTTAGAATCAAAACCTTAAAGACACGAACGACTTCGGACTGGTTTCGGACTGGTTTCGGACTGGTTTCGGATGCACGGTCGATCGATTCTATTCCTGTATTCCAGTCATCGGGTGTTTGTCAAACCCGAATATCAGAACATTGTCAAATTTGAATAGAATGAATTTTTTTTGCTTAGTCCGAAAAATGTTCGGTTATATTTCTAAATGAAGAAGGTCGTGGCATTAGATATCAACGTCAGATTTAACCGATAGCGATGGAATACTGAACTCGTGAAGCCCAGATTGTGGACATGGTTTATCATTTTTCTTCCCGGTTCACTAAGCCTCAGCTGTATATAAATCTAAGAATTCTCAAGAGAGTGTTAGAAACGTGGCAATTACAACGCTGTTAAATCTCTCTCTGTTTTTTTCTCAACGTGAAAAAACCCGATTGCAGTCATTTTCCCCGAGGTCACATTTCCCCCCAGTAACGATCTATAACCGCTGTGGCTGCACGCACCATCACGCACCACCACGCACCACCACGCACCACCGCAACATTGTGTGCGGGAGATGAAATGACACCTGGAAAAGTTTGCGCTGCTATCGATTCAATCAGACTGGAACATGAAATAAGGAAAATACAGGAAAATGTGAATTATTCTGCGGTAGAACTGTTTCAGAACGCAGTATAGAGTCTTAGTTTCAACCTTACCAATATTAACCTTTATTTTCAACTGATTCAAATAGCTACGTTTTTGTCATCATTGCTTCAAGTGTTTTCTTTGTAAAACTAACTCAACAAACACCGAATTCAGTTCCAATAGCATCACAAATGTCTGATGATTTTATAGGTTACCTTTCACGTGAAATAATTGGTCTATCTGATCAACATTTAATACGGGGGCCAATAATGTTTTCACAAAGTCAGGGGGCGCAGTTTGACCTATTAATCAGGTTACAGTTAAACACTGAATCTACGGTTTGAACATCGAAAATGACCTCATTTTAACGCCATCAATTCAAACTTGGCCAGAAACAGTGGAGCCGGTTTCTCAGTGGATAACTAACGTTACGGTTATAGTTGATCATGAATTTTAGTGTTTGATACTGGACCACGTGTTGCTGTGTGATTCATTCTGATACTAGTGTTTGATACTGGACCACGTGTTGCTGTCTGATTCATTCTGATACTAGTGTTTGATACTGGACCACGTGTTGCTGTCTGATTCATTCTGATACCAGTGTTTGATACTGGACCACGTGTTGCTGTCTGATTCATTCTGATACTAGTGTTTGATACTGGACCACGTGTTGCTGTCTGATTCATTCTGATACTAGTGTTTGATACTGGACCACGTGTTGCTGTCTGATTCATTCTGATACTAGTGTTTGATACTGGACCACGTGTTGCTGTCTGATTCATTCTGATACTAGTGTTTGATACTGGACCACGTGTTGCTGTCTGATTCATTCTGATACCAGTGTTTGATACTGGACCACGTGTTGCTGTCTGATTCATTCTGATACTAGTGTTTGATACTGGACCACGTGTTGCTGTCTGATTCATTCTGATACTAGTGTTTGATACTGGACCACGTGTTGCTGTCTGATTCATTCTGATACTAGTGTTTGATACTGGACCACGTGTTGCTGTCTGATTCATTCTGATACTAGTGTTTGATACTGGACCACGTGTTGCTGTCTGATTCATTCTGATACTAGTGTTTGATACTGGACCACGTGTTAGGAAAAGTAAACTGAGAACGTGGATGGTTAGAACTTCAGTCAGCAATAAACAGATTAAACGAACAATCTGCAAATCCTAAATCCGATTAACCCGTTTCATTAGGCTGCGCACGACTTTTCATTAAACCAGATCGAGCCGACAAACAATGATTTGACTTCCGATACGGGGGGAGGGGGGAGCGGGAGAGAGAGCGGGAGGGAGAGCGGGAGGGGCCAGGGGTGTTTAAACACCGTTAGCTCATCTCCCGGTATGAGATGTGTTACGTGTCTCAGATGATGATGTCGCGAATCGAAGCAGTTTGAAACTATGAAATCATTAGACACGAAAACAATGACGTCATTCGTGTCCTGAATTACTACCGTTGTATATATATATGTACATATATATATATATCGATATCATATGGAATCAGATATTTTGAAAACGCCATCAGTTTAGAATTTCTAGCGTTAAAACCTGGTTTATATTGCCGACATCGCTTCGACTGAAAACGACGTGCATTTTTAAAACGAGTGACAGGCGTGATATACGTAATACATATATAAATTGAACCGCTATAGAACCGTATTTATTCAGGTTTATTGGTCTTCCAGGATGGATTTGTAACAGTATATCGAGTCTTACTTAAATATTGACAGTTAAATGAATGCGGTTTAAAGAATCCAACCAGGCGTTTACATAAATGACACAATGTACTGAGTGCGCCAACCATTTCTTATCACAAAACTACTTTTAAATGGAAACCACGCGATTCAAAGGACACTCATTCCGCGTATTAGCAAGTGACGCCTTTCTATTTCTTTTGACGTTACTGCGAAACGGCTTTCAAACGAATGAAAAAAATAAGATTTTGTTCTTCACAGACCGAAACTGATATCAATGAAAACGATAGCGAGATCTCAATCTTCAAAGGTTTTAGAATTATGCTCCTTGCTGGTGTTCATCCAGCCATCCCTCCCTCCTCTCTCGTTTGGACATCGGCACTGATACGTGGGTTCAGTTTCACAGTCAGAGCTTCGATTTAAAACCAGCCATCTTAGATCCAACAGCTTAACACCAGTCTAAGTTCATATCGCCCCAGTCGTGCGCAGGTCAAGGCTTAGATTTAAGACTAATCTAACACTACCTTAGTTCTATAACGAATCTAACAATTTAAGACTAGTCTTAAGATTTGAAGACCAGTTTTTGAATTACAAAAGTCACGAATTTACAACTGGGTCCGGCAAAGAGAACATGAATTCATGTCATGGAGGAGCAGTAAGTGGATATAATGATTAATACACAATTCACGATACAACTCGAGGGTTGATACAACCATCGCTTAGCGAGAAAAGGGTTAAAATCCGAGGCTCGAATGAAATTTTTGATTAATATATTTTTGCTTTGATCTCTGGCTATGTAAGTATATAAATCCTGACATCGGAGAAACCTCCTCTCACAAACTCGTCTGATATTACCTGATATTACACTAAAAAGACGTAATGAAATTGCTTATTCCGCCTTATGGCTTCCAGACAGTATAAACACACACAAGGTTAAGTAAGAAGAACCTGGGTTTATTTTTTATAAACATTAACAATAACTACACACCAGATGGCGCGGCGAACAGTCGGTCAAGCGCGACGAACTGTTTATAAAGTTCTATGGCTATGATATATTTCGAGATTCGTATGTTTAATAAAAGAGAATGATCAAATTTCGAAAATCAAATAAATGAATTTGGTAATGATGGTGGACTGATACTAAACTACTAGCGCTCCTAGCGGATCATCGACTGCCAGAATAGCAATACTCGATTGCCACAGTAGCATTTTCAGTCCCGTTTACTCTCAAATGAGATACTATTTCATCCGATCCAATATTTCTAGACTATGTATATATATATATATATATATATATATTATATATATATATATATATATATATATATATATATATATATATATATATATATATATATATATATATATATATATATATATATATATATATATATATTGAGTACTGGCGGTAATAACGGTAAAAGAAACTGTGCTATTAATGTTTACCATCTTCACCAGTTCTTATCGATAGTAATTGCCTTAATAAAAGATGTCCCGTGATGCCTCAGACTTGTTCGAGAAGAAATTCCTGCGATGTTTTTTTGGTATTCAATATTCTCTTTCTTGTGAACGCGTTCTCTCTATCGCTATTCATAACACGTGATCGCGAATCAATACGAGTGACGCGGGCACGGACACGAACGACGCGGGCACGGACACGACAGTCGCGGGCACGGACACATAGTGACGCGGGCACACGAGCGACGCGGGCACGGCCACGAGTGACGCAGGCACGAACACGAGTGACGCGGGCACGGACACGAGTGACGCGGGCACGGTCTATAGCAAACATCAGTCATACCAACATGTTTTCACCTACTTTTAGATCTATTTTTAGGGATATCGGACCCAATTTCATATTTCAGAACTCAATTTTATGCGTTAATGGTTTAATTTTACTTCAAAGTTACCAATAGTTCACAATTGTTCCACAGTAAGTGTGGTGGACTGGCTCTAATAGTTCCACAGTAAGTGTGGTGGACTGGCTCCAATAGTTCCACAGTAAGTGTGGTGGACTGGCTCTAATATTTCCACAGTAAGTGTGGTGGACTGGCTCTAATAGTTCCACAGTAAGTGTGGTTTAATTTGATCCACATGTGATTCAGGCTGGACGCTCAAAATTATTTCAACTTCAGAATAAAATGAAACCCTCGCTACTGTGGAGGCCAATGACGTTGAGTATAACTTACCTGTCTAAGGCGATAACTACCAGCGAATTGATGGACACGAACATAGAAACTCGTTTAGTAAATTCGGCAATCTTACACATAAACTGTCCTGAATTCCACGATTCAGTCACCAGATAATCGATCATTAAAGGAGCCAGTAATAACGCCACCAGTGAATCGGAAGCGACTAGGTTCAGAAATAGCAGATTGGTGCTCGTGTGTAACTTTCTTAGTTTCAGAGTCACTACGATCAGCGCGATGTTACCGATACCGCAGAAAATAAAGAAAGATATATAGAATAAAACCATTAACGAAATGACGGCCATTTCACCGGTAGTATGATTAAATTCGAGATCATCTTCGAAGTCGGAATAGTCGAGAAAGTCGCCGGTCATCGGAGGCCGTGTTGCGTTCATAGCGGTATCACCGGGCCACATCGATTCATTGTTACCTATTGAATTATGACGATACATTTTACCAATATCGCGCGAACTGTTATTAAACGCCGACATTTCCTTTTTCTGATTTTCAGTCACCGGGAAAACAACCGATACAAACTGTCTCGAATATAGGTTTTATTGTATTCAAACCCAGAGACTAGGATCTGATGTGCAGTTTGTTGTCTGGTTATAACTAGTTCCCTTCATCTGTCCCGTCGTGGTTCATTATCGAAAAAAGCTCCATTTCAGTCTAACAACCTTTTCAAATCGATATAAAATATTCCATTACATTGTGAATTTTTGTCCAATCTAAGCTTCATTTATAATTCCTCTTAGTACTGTGTAGATTTTAGTTTATAAAGCCACCTCATGAATAAAACAAATGTTGTTATATCCTCCTCGAAGATATTAAATTCCTATTCGTGTAAAGCTCTTCAAAGTTGCGAATCTCCTAAAAAATTCACTCAATTGTTATTACTTCAAGTATATACGCGAAAAACACGTGTTTTCAATTCCTTCCGTCGCGTTTATATCAGTTCGTTAATCTTCGACGACATATTTTCATAAATATTAAATAACGATATATCCGCTGTAGAGATTATTTCTCCGAGTTTATATATAAGTATATATATATATATATTCACTGACGGTTCGGACTCGCGTTCGCTCGGCGCGTTGAGAGGCGAATGATGATATCACTGAAAATGACGCAATTTTATAAACATCAACATCAGGCAGAGATCAAGCGTTGAACACGTTACGTATCGAGGTTATAGCGCGCTGCGTTACGTCAGTATTACGCGGCGTCAGCGGTGGCGGCGCGTTACTGTAACTGTTACTCCGAACTGAGAGAACAAGTCACAAGACGATGGTATAATAGTGGAAACGCCGCAGACACCGGTTCGTATTGGCGTGCGCACCCGGTTCGTGAGTTAATTGTGCAAAACGCTTCTATCTATAACACTTGTAGGTCATCGAACATTAAGTATGTCGTCGATGTAGCCCAGGTGGTCGCGCATTTGTGACATGCATCTTTTTATCTGTGTCACAAGTTTCAAGGATGATCACGCATGCGCGTTCCATCCAGCGCCTGTTGAATCTATGTACATTCTATACTCGTGAAATCTGTTAGAGGCAAATTCTAACAAAACATCTGGTCGGTCTATTATCGATATGTATATATATCCAGCCCGATGACGAGTGTCGAATTGAAATCCACTGCAGTAGCAATAACTAAATTACTGCATTTACTTAAAAAAGAAATTTTACCCTAAAATGAAGAAAAAACCAATATATTTGTAAGCAGGTAGCCGACTGTAAGGCCCAAACTTACATTACAAACATATCCAGGGACCGAATCTTAATGTGAAACTGAATGACCAAAATCTCTCTGAATCCAGGTAAACTTTGACCCTTCTTTATACGATAACATTTTTTGCGATGCCGTATAAGATAAGTTATTGGATGATTTTTTTTAAGATATGAGATTTTCCAGGTCAAAGATGTTACGGAGATCATCTTCAGAATTCGCGGGCTCTCTCTGTGAACGGGATAATAATGCAATATATTGTTATTTATTAAAATTGTCAGAACACTCGATCGCAACCCATAAAACCGTCGTCAATTTGTACGCGATATTGCAAACCAACCGTTTGACGACATTTTTATATCCGTATTTGGACATTTCGATGAGTTTCTTGCCGTGCTATTCGATTGATAGGTAAACACTGTATTGACATTGGTTATTACTCTGTTAACGCGTCGCCTATAATTAATGCGGGTAAATGCGATAGGTCGTTTTTTTCATCGAGGGAAAAACCTGTCATTTCAAACCGGTATTTGGGTAATAAGTCACCGAGGACAACTTGTAGGACAAGGACTTAGTTTTACCGCTTAGAGTTCAGGGTTCGTTATCAGTTTATCCAGTTTACATAAACACCATATTATTTCTGAAGGTTTAAAGATTTCTTTCGAAAACGTAATGATCTCGAAGAGCTGGCTGAGGGTCTAAAATTAACCGGATTGTGACCCGTATATCGAGAACTGTTAACTAAATACGAAGAGATGTAATTATGATCGGAGATAATACCAGGAAGCGATGATAACAACACTATTTACTTTGTCGGGTTTGAATTACAATATTCATATCGAATATGTGTGACCGATTACACGTCGGTCAGAAATAAACCCATCTGCTGTTACTGACTGATGTCATCGTGTCCATTCGGTTTAACAGTTCATCATCAATCTACTGTTTACAAATTAACTAGAATTTTACCAGCCAGAAAATAACCTTTAACCGAAGACTGCACCGAAGGTGTAACCAGTTTAAACTATTTTTACCACTACTCTCTATTATTGGCTATTCAATCATCTAATCTAATAGTAGAATAAACAAAGATGGCCGACAAATTTGCCAATGATGTAAATGAGGATTTAGAATTGATGATTTGTACAATCGGTGAAGAATAAACTAAACAATTTCAAAAGCGTTCTCCGTCAATTGTTAGCTGTGCTCTGTATGACCTTTTTAACCTAATAAATTCAGAATACTAAAAAACCTAGCATCATTCGTCAATGGTAGGATCCGACCTGACCGATTTATCAGCCTCGCTAAACTCACGATTCATTTTCTGATTCGTTTAATGTGAAATATGATGATATTTCGTTTTCAGAATTCTTACTGTTACACCGAGAACAATATATCACTGAACATCATAAATCACTGGCAATATTGAAGTCTTATATTTAAAGATCGTATCAGCGTCAATAAATTTATTTTATGGCCGCTGGTACTAAATAAATTCAAGATAAAATCAATCGGGTTGCGGCTTGCTGTTGGTGGAATTCTTCAGGAAATGAAACTGATTCTATAGAACGAACAGAGTTATTGTAAACTGTACGTGAACTGACCGGGTCAAATCATCACTGCCATATCCTGCAGTTCTATCGATATATTATTGAATTATTTAAACCAGTTTCCATAAACCGGTCAAAAGTTAAACGCGTATTGACTTTCATTAGAGAGAATGTTATTGATGTTCGTGTCGGCTTCAAATATTCATCAAATAATATACAATTAATAGTTAAACTTAACTCAACCGGTTCAATCAGTTGATTTTTAATTTGTTTCACTCAAATCTGAAGCTGGGTTCATAACGGTATGAAATCAACGCAGGGCTACTGGTACTTCACCCCGAGGGGCTGGAGAATTTTAAATGGTTTGTCTTCTTAGATTCTGTAAAATTACAATTGAAAATCAGATACAGAAAATGTAGAATATTTAGATTGATCTTTCGCGTTACTGTCTCATTGTGTTTTTAGAATGTCAGGGATTTCAGACATTTGCTGATGACAAAATAAACCAGCAAAATATATAGGAAAAACACACACCGCCCGCCGACTCGGTGTAAATAGAATTAAGAGAATGCTGCGGGTCCCGGTGAGTTCATATTCTTCCAGGTAACACTTGACAATGCTGTTAATTATTGATATTGAATTATGAACAAGTCACACAAGTGTCAACTGCACAACGCGACATGTTGCCGAGTAGCTCAATGACAACTTGTGTCTAACAACATCTCTCAGTAGATACACACCACGATTCAGGGACCTGCTTTCACCCAGGTCCTCGTAGTGTGACTGTCTCCACATTCCTAGTCTGTTGTACATCAGACACTAAGGTTCTTGGTGAATGACCTGCTTAGATATTAGACCAGTCTATGCTCATTTGGGTTCTATGACCAATCTAACAACCTAAGACCATGCCCAAGTTGAGCCACGATAATCAGAGCAAATGGTATTTCATTATATCAGACATAAAACCACTGTGATATTTAAACAGCAAAGTTATATATATATATATATTAGCATATCAGTATTTAGACAGCTTCATACATTGTATATTTCAGATGGCTATCACTTTAATGTTTTTGAATAGCTGTATAAATAGCTCGCTCTATGAGGACTCTCTAATCGGTGATATTATTATTTCACGTTGTGTTTTGTCAGGAACATCCTGATGTTGGCGCGTCTGTGAATGTCCAATTACCGCTGATTTTTAACTCATATTTTCAAGTTGGATTTACGACACATCAGGAAACTATACACTGTCTCGTTCTATTTCTGCGCTGGTTTGTTTTTTTTATGTGTTACTAATTCCAGATTGGAAACGCGCGAAAACAAATTTGCGTGACCACCGTTTCATCTTGCGATCTCTGTCTCGCAATTTTTTTTTCTCCAAGTTTTTTGGGAATTTTCTGATGCGAACTTTCGCTTGATCGAAATTTCTATTGAATAGAATTTCTATTCTATTAAATTGCTGCAACTAAATTCCACTTGATCGAAATGGTTTGACGGTAAAATAGTTGTAATTCTCACAAACAAAATGTGTTTAAACCCAAAATTGTGGTCGTGGCACCTCCTGTAATGTGGTTTTATCATTTTATGTGACCACAGTCTGTGAGATCATGATCAGATCGAGACGGCAAACAAACCTTACACAGACCACTCATACGCGATCTATAGATTGACCAAATACGTCGGATTTTGATTGTTCTGGTACAAACCAGTTTGTGGCCTGTACGACAATAGGTCACGTTATTGTTATGTGAGGAAGGTAGTGGCCCTACTGAATGTATGTTCTGTACACGAGAATTTCACAATGAAACAACGAGCGGGTGGACGGGGATTTTCCTTTCCGATATAAGTCCGTATAATAATATTGATCATTTACTCTATTACTACGATCATTACATTTTACAAATAGCAAATTTATTTTGTGTGAGAAAAAATGCAGTGCTTGAAACAATTTGATTTGATTTCTATTGTAAAGATGAAAGGTGCAGAGAATATTCACTCATCGGATATTGTTTGTTTTGCAACAAAAACAATCAGTAAATGATTTGATTAATTGATTCCTGAAAACTTCCAATGTTCCGATGTATATAACAAAATTAATACAGAACACAAATTCTCGGAATGTTAGTAGGAATTTTTCTAACTCGAACCATAAAGTGCCGAGAAAAAATTGTAAATGAGGATTTGTTGTTCTGTCATTGACAATTATACCATGATTTCTTTCAAGCACTGGTCGAATGACGAACATTAAGTTGTAGATGCATTGAGCAGCAGCTTGAGGGAAAACTAGTAAAATATACACAATAACTACAACAAGAAGAGTTTTACTGGCTGAAGATTGATGACGATCTGTTCTCTTCGCTCTCATCTCAGATCTCTTATTGCGTAATGCAGCAGTTAACACTGATAATATTACAATTATTACAGAAGGAAATATATCTTGTAAAAATGTTTTCGCAGCTTGTAATTGTAAGATTTGAGAAAGCCTCAAACGGTTGAGCGAATATCTACAAGAAAAACTGTCATATGTTTCATTGAATCTACGAAATTTGCGGAGTTTAACACTGTATATGATGACTGTTTCCAAGTTCATAAAATACGCCCAGACTATGACAAAACCTACTGCAATTTTACGCCGAGTGACGGTGAAATGTTTCATGTGAAAGAAAGGAAAACGAATAGAAACAAATCTCTCGATAGCAATCACTATAACTGTGTAGTTTGATACAGATATTGCCTGGTTATAAAATAGGTTCCGAAATATACACGAAGGAAACAATCGTCTGGGCAGATAATAGAAATAGTAATAGAAATAGTAAAGTGATGGACATAGTTTACTGTGTTTAGCGAATGTCAGATAAGTAGCGCGACATTCTCTATAAAATCCTAGATGATAAACTACCAAGTCTTTCATATACCAAGGGAATTGCTCTAACTGAAACAAGACGACAAGTTGATCTGAAAACGCGAGAGTTATCAGATAAGGGAACGTGTAACGAACCGACTGATATCTGCGACACTTTATCAGTAAAATTATGGTCAGAAAGTTGAACACACTTCCCGGCGGAAGCAAGAAAACGTATTTGAATGTTCTGTTATATTTATAAACGAAGTCGGTGAATCTTCTGAAAGCTATGATATAATCCGGTCTCTTCACAGCAGTGCGGTATATTCTACGAGTTGTAGTGATGATAGTGGTAAAATTATCCATGACAAGAATAGAACAGTTTGACGCGACAATCTGTGTAGTGACTGCTGCCCTCTCATTATGTGTTTCTGAGAACACTATATAATCATCTCAACATTTCACATGCTCTGTTGAAATTACCCGTTACATGAGTCGCTTTGAGAGTTACTAAAAATCAATCTAAAATAAACCAAAGCTTCATATTGAAATTCACAGAGGTTTTTAGATTCAAATGTATACACATTTATTGCCAATTGTGACCTAAATTCTTTGTTTTATGAATGAAGTCGTGTCTCTGTGATGACATTTGAGATGTGGAAACAAATCTACGTGACCAATATCGAATATACCTGTACTGATATACTCAAGTTCTCACTCCTTTTATGATATATGGCATGGAAACACACAAAGAAAGATTCCTGTGATATTACTTAAACGATTCTGTAAATCCATTTTGACAACTAAATTCCAGTTGATCGAAATGGTTTGACGGTAAAATAGATGTAATTCTCAAAATGTGTTTAAACCCGAATTGTGGTCGTGTCACCTCCTGTAATGTGGTTTTATCATTTTATGTGACCACAGTCTGTGAGATCATGATCAGATCGAGACGGCAAACAAACCTTACACAGACCACTCATACGCGATCTATAGATTGACCAAATACGTCGGATTTTGATTGTTCTGGTACAAACCAGTTTGTGGCCTGTACGACAATAGGTCACGTTATTGTTATGTGAGGAAGGTAGTGGCCCTACTGAATGTATGTTCTGTACACGAGAATTTCAAAATGAAACAACGGGCGGGTGGACGGGTTTTTTTCCTAGGTAATTTATGTCCATCATTATTACATTTCCTGTGTGAAAAAAAGAATCCAATTTTTCCAATTGAATCCCTCTATTTCGTTCATGTCTCTCTGGATTGGATGAAGATAGAAACGAAGTGAAAATATCGATGAAACCAGTGATCGGGGATATATATGTTTTACACATCTACTGAAAACGAGAAAACTATAACCAAGGAATATTACCCCCAAAACTTTATACCCTCCTAACACCCCCCCCCCTGGCATCACACTGAGATATGAGATATCGGTGACTTCAACTTGCGAGTTTTTTTCAGATTAAAATCTCTTTTCTCATAATCCGACATCACTTTAAGAGTTTCAAATAAAGAGAATAAAAATTAGCGATCACTTCATTCATAGAATAATCATTTACTCATTTTTGTACTAAAGAAATAAAACAGAATACCGAATTTCAAAACCTAAGATTCAAAAACCAAGGAATATTTCCCCAAAAACTGTATATACCCTCCTAACACCTCCTAACACTAACGCCGCGGGTCGAACTCGGTTATTTTATTCTACAGATTTGAGTACATTGTCAATCGAATATCGTTTTACTTCATTGTGAATGTTTATGAATTTTCTTTTTAGGGTGCAATGCAATAGAATTTGCATGGACGAATTAATTTACTAAAAAGATATTATTATTTTGAGCCACATATAACCTGCACTCAACTGTCAGACTGTTGCCCTCCACAGAAACAAGAACCATACGACATCCACCGATCTGCACCCAGTCCTCGGACTGGTCGATTCCCTCATCCAAAACGAATTCCAATTCGGATCTTATAGAAAAAAACTTTAACATTTCGACGATCAGATTCAATGTGGCTACGAGGATCCGTCGTTCATCGTGTCGTCAATGAATTGGCGCCGTGGTGACATTTGAGATTAGAATAAACTAATCTATATGAACTATCTATATCAAAGCAACTATTCGCTGAGAAACTTCAAGTTTTTTCAGAACTTGATTGATACGAAAATGTTTCCCTCACTGCATCTGATTGAAGCGACATCAGTCGCAATTCCAGATGATACACACAATGTACCGTGAGCTCTCGACAAAGATACAACTACCATCAATAACCCGCGTGACTTCATACCAGGGATAAAGTGACATACCGGTATCTAAAACTGAGGTTAGTTGAAATATCTGGCTATAACACCGATTGCGTGAATTCATTGTATTTCCTTCACTGAAACCGACTGTGGCAATCGAGGATCCACTAGGAGCGCTATTATGAAATAGACTACACTTGACTGACGTGAACTCAGCAGCTGGTAAGCGAGGATTCTATGTAATAATCATTATCAAGCTAGGACTCTGTAAAATGACTCATGGGTGAGGGGACTCGGGGAATATCATACATGTTTCTATATCATACGGTATTTATTCTAAATAATACAAACATTTCAATACAATAACATTTCAATTGATTACAACAATTACAATTCTTCATGATTATTAATTATAAACAGTTCTCAATAAACAATGTATTCATTATTCCATGGTATATACATGTACCAACAGATATAGAAGAAAGTATAATGGTATATAAATTGTGTATTGTGAAAATGACCAGAATAAATATTCTCAATTCATACAAATTGTGAAAGAAAAAAAATCACGTTCGTAGTTCTCAGAATTGCACCCACGACTGAGTATAATATGAAACGGTTAAGGTGTCTGTTTGTCGGTCAAGTGTCGGTCTAATATCTGCTTGTCGGTAAAGTGTCGGTCAGCTGTCTGTTTGTCGGTCAAGTGTCGGTCTAATGTCTGTTTGTCGGTCAAACGTCGGTCTAATGTCTGTTTGTCGGTCTAATGCCTGTTTGTCGGTCAAGTGTCGGTCTAATGTCTGTTTGTCGGTCAAATGTCGGTCTAATGCCTGTTTGTCGGTAAAGTGTCGGTCTAGTGTCTGCTTGTCGGTCAAACGTCGGTCTAATGTCTGCTTGTCGGTCTAATGCCTGTTTGTCGGTCAAGAGTCGGTCTAGTGTCTGCTTGTCGGTCAAACGTCGGTCTAATGCCTGTTTGTCGGTTTCCACCGTTGTTTTAATGCCACGGATACGCTGTCAGTCATCGTACTATGTTTAATGACGTCATCGTCGTGAACCCCCCATTTTTCTACACCCACCAAACGATATTGATCGTCGACCTTTCTGATCACCTCATTCTCATCTGCCATATCATCCCGAAAATTTATCGCTTCTTCCGATATTTCGAATCTGAACCAATTTTCAGATTTAGATTTCGCTAAATCGATTACAGTTTTCCAATTTAATTTACTATAATGGACGAACGTGTGTAAATGATTGCAGAGATTCACTAGATTCAGCAGTGATTCATCTGCGTCGATTGTTTCGTTGCTGAGATTCACGTAACGCTTCAGAGAACCGGAAAATTTCATCGCGAAATCCACTATATCCGTTTTACTACAACGAGAATACGGCATGAAATACAAACTACTAACTGGCATTTCTATATTCAAGATGGCCGCCATATCCGGTGAAGGCACGCGATTTGAGAATACGACCTCGATAGACACGTCGCTGTGGTACGAGGAGAAATCCTTCCAACGTACGGCAGAAATTTGAGGAATCGCAGACGACTCTTGACGCGAATATGTCACTAAAATGCGCAGCGATTGAAGCCGTTTTCTGGGCATTTTTACGAGTTCTCTCAGAAGTTCCCCGCTCAACAGGTTCGATGGTAAACTGAAATGCGTTAAATTCTTGAACTGATCGATGATTTCGACAATGCTCGCTGGGGTTTCACTAGCTCGTATCGCCGCCCAACTTGAACTGTCGCGATCCGGCCAAAATAAATTCAAATTTTCCACGGATGAAATCAAATTTTCGTTAGAAACCAGTTTTTCGAATATATGATAACCTTGACCCGCCGAAGACGGCCAAAATCTCAGAGTAAAACTGTTTAATTTATCGCACGAATTCAAAATGGCCGAAACGGCTTGTAGGTCTTCAGAATGAGCAACTCTACCCGTACCCTGTTGGCATGGATACATCGATAATGTCAAACTTTTCAAACGAGATGCGTTTGAAATGAATAGATGAATAAGAGATTGAGATCGTTCATCTATTGGTTTACTACAACATTGAAATATTAGTTCAAGTTCTTGTACGTAACCACCAACACAGCATAACTTATCCTCGATTCTCTTAGCTTCGATAATACTCTCCGATCTAGGCTGATTCTTACGCATAACTCTGCCTTCATCTTCGTGGTAATTTCCACTGATTTCTATTTTCATACACCTCCATAAAGACGGATGATTGAATCTGGAGTTCAGTGATTTACAAGTTAAAGACGTGTTGAATCTGTCGTTAGATTTCAGAAAGGTCAACACGTGAACTATCACTACGTCCGGCAGATCTATCAATTCAATCATTCTATTCAATCTGAAAAAAAACAAAATAAAAAAGTTAAATAACAGGAGCCACTTCCATAGTTCAGAACACAGTTTAACAATCAGAAACCAGCAGTTCCACACTTCTGGATCCAGTTCCACAGTTCAGAACCCAGCAGTTCCATACTTCTGGATCCAGTTCCACACTTCTGGACCCAGTTCCACAGTTCAGAACCCAGCAGTTCCACACTTCTGGATCCAGTTCCACAGTTCAGAACCCAGTTCCACACTCTCATAAGAAACTAACATTTCATTATTTGTTATTCATAAAATCATGACTGATGCGTGTGGTTAACCCTGTAGAACATAGCCTACACTGATCAGTTCACTTCTAATACAAATCTTCTCTTCAACGAAAATATTCAGATTTATAACTGAGTTTCTATTTTCTAACGTAGTTTTTTCCTAAACAACATTAATAAATTGAGATTAAATGTATGAATTGATTGATAGTTTTAACGCAGTATAGCGCAGTATTGTAAGCCACAGGCCTATTCCAGTACTAGAGGTGCTGTACCACACCCAAACATCAGTAGACATCGTATTGCCACAGTAGAGACAAAAACCTTTATTCAGACTAATTATATACGAGTTTAAAATCCCAAATGAGTCTCACTTACTAATCAAATGAGCATTACACGAATAAACTTCTTATCAAAAAAATAAAAGAAGTTTCTAAAATGCTATTACTCTAAATCCAGAGAGCTAGTTTACAGTCAAAGCCATCGCAAAACTACATCAATTAGTAAATAAACCACTATTAATTATGTATCCTTACAATTTCAATAATTTTACCTTTATTTCTGACTTGTTTGATTATGATAAACACTGCTACAACGTCTTTGAATCACATAAATTTAAGTCGAGTGCAGAGAAAAGTAGCTGTCAAACGTATTCTCGAGTTAATGCAGACAGTACCGCGAGAAGTCCCGATAGTTTGCAACATATGCTCAAAATGAGAACTGGTGAAGTGAAATGTTGGAAGATTCATACTTATAATACGAAATGAAAGAATGTTTAGATTTGACTTAATATTCTAACCCGTTTTCTGTTTTCCCAGGGGCAGGTTTGGGCTAGGCCAAGGAAGCCCGGGCCGCATACTTTTGCCAAAATAGCATTTCACAATACTTCAAACAAGTCCACCTAGAAAAATTCTGTGAAATTTGCCTCAGTGATTATACAACGTGCAAGTCTGATCGGTGCTGCAAGTTTGCGCGCGGTAAACCTGACACCCGGTCTAGTGTAACGGGGTTCGTGCCGTGGCTGAGTTTAGCGATGCCATCAGGTTCGAATCCCTGCCGTGAGAGGATGTTACACTGACATGACGAGACGCCGACCTGATGCGTGAATTGTTGTACCGCCGCGCAATGGTGGATGAAACAATCTGCACACACGAGTTCGGTATGGGCTGCAATTCCGGGCTGCTATTGTGTCGTAATATGACTGGACAGCGGATAGCTGAATAACTGATCGCGTATTGTCTCTGGTTGTCAAGGTACAATCTATATTGAATAATGGATTGCGTATCAGTTCCAATGATTCCTTACAACACTACTATATCGGCAACTTCACCACATATTTATGAGAGCCGCCGCTTTTCTGACATGGTTTTGGCAAAAATACTCGGATTTATCAAATATAATTACTTATTGAGGGCACGTGAAACACAGTTATTTTCAAATGATGAACGAACATTTATAAACTGGAGATGTGGATCCAATTCAATGGAACTCCTCGAATTAACATCGGTTTTAGGACTTGCTCTAATTTCTGTAGTATCTCATTATTCCTGAAGATGACTATTAGGATATAGTCGAAACGTTGAAATAAACTACTATCTCGAAGTTTCGGACTTTTTCGTTATAATTGTGGGATTCTCTCTACATGCTCAAGAGCAATTTATCGCACTAAAATAATGAGTAATATCTCAGCTCTGATTGTTCTATTGATGGTAGCATGTGTTAATTATAAGACACCAGTACGCCTATCATACGCGAGTTGAAAAATCAAACAATTTACGGTTCACTCAACACCGAGTGTATTAGGATCTGTATGGGCATAGAGTATTGTCCTGTGTAGTCCAGTACTGCCAAGTAATTAAATGTATAAACAGTACTAGTACTTATACACACCACAGTAATGGCAAATTCGTTACTGAGTGTTCTACGTAGATAAAAATACAACCGCAATCTGAAACATGGCGTTTATCTCTGCCGTTTTCGCGACATATCAAAATAGTAATTGTTCAGTAAAATGTCAACAGGATTTATCAGACATTTTTACAGCGAGAATTCAAGGAAACCTATCGGCTTCATCAAGTAAGATTACTTTTAATAACTAATTGTAGCTTAATTCATTAATTCAAAGCTTATCGTTCAGCAAAAGAAATTTGGGGCAGAGCAGATAAATACATAAGATCAATACCAAGAAAATAGCAGAATTTGAATTATTAATTAGTTTGAATTATTATCATTGTCCTCGTCGTCACTTCTCAAATATAATGACCTTCGATTTACCATAATTGATATACCTATAATCGCCATTTAGAGGCAATGTTTATGTTGCAACCTTTCTTGCTAAATATTGTGTAATTCACTTGGACTCGGACCAGCAACACAGTATGTCATCTGCGTTTAAAAGAATTAGTAATTTAAACCACGGACTGGTCATTAATGCCCTCGCGGTCCTCATCTATGAGACAATTCTCCATATATCATTCACAGTTGGATATTTGAGGCAATAATTTTTGGTAATCATTTTTGAGAGCATGTGCACTTCGTCACATCCGGCTTAGATTGAAATTCAATTATCGATATATTCAAATTCAAATCCACTTTATTGATTCTTTATATGATACAAATTATATCGTTCATTGTCGACGATATTAAGCAAAGTATTTGTATTTTTCAAGTCGTCAATAAACTTTCAATTTAGTTTTATTTTCTTTTTATTTGTTTCTAATACAGTGATCGCGTCCTGGGGCAAACCTGTCATTCATCAGGGCAATTTCTGGTTCGGAGACTTCGACAAATGTTTGAAATCATCGGACAGCGCGCGATATTGTTTGGCGAATCAGAAAAAATCAATAGTTGAGTATATAGTTCATATCGAATAGGCCTAATTCTTATTAAAATTGGAAAGAATGTTCCTTTTTTATATGCTAATCTAGTAAGAGAAGAAATATAAAATTTTTCAAATTCAGTTTGTCAATTATTTTTTACTACAGGTATCAATCGATCAGTTCTATGGGATGTGTCTACCCGATACATGCGGTGACAGTGACAACCTCAAAATCGTAACCAGCGGTAATTTACTTTCTACAAACCCTGCGTCCAGTTTCACAAACTCTTAAATCGATTTAACTTCTTTAATTAAAATCAGCTGCTGAAATAAGTTCCTATCAGGTCATTTCATTCGTCTTGTCAAAATCTGTTTCTTTTACAAAATCTAACTATGGTGTCAGATGTTTTACACTTTGCGGACCGATGTTTTAGAGTGTTTTTACCCGATAGTTTAGAAATATTGAAAATTTTACCCATTTTAGATTAGTTTTTAAAACCTATCTTTATTCAATGTTATGGTTCTAGCCACACTTTTAGCTTCAGTAATGTAAGTGTTTTATTGAATAAGGTACCAAATATGGTAGATCATAATAAAAGTCAAAATCATAGGGGTTGATATTTTTTATGAAACTGGACATCTAGGACCCAGTTTTATAGACGCACTCGATTCAATTCGACTCATTTAATTTTCGATTGAACTGGATATTGATTTATCTAATTCTGAAAACCGTTTGATGATTAAGCAGCTCAATAATCCATCAATTTTCTGAGATTATCAAAATATTAAAAACTATATATTATGATTGATAATTTCAGCTCTAAAATCTAGCGGGTTTACTGATAATCTCTTACCAGCCTCATCTACGTGTAAACGCAGTATTCCAAAATTATCTACAGAATCTACATATGTATTGTAAGTAAAATTTATAATCAGTGTTTATTTATTTGTTTATCTATTTCTATAAGTTTCCTCTTGGTCCAACGATGAAAACCTCCAATTACACGAATTCCAATAAAACTTTGCAACATGAAATGTTTGAAAATTTAAAATATTCTTAATATCACGGGATCATCTGTTAGGTTGTACGCCACAAGGTCACTTCTATTCTTGGTCCCAATTCATACTTCTTAGGCCTATTCGATGTGTCATTAAACAATAAGTCATCACATAACTGAAGTCGTATTAATTATTTATTCCCAATTCCACTAAACAAGTAAATGTCGCCCACACTAGTGATCATCCGAAATATGATACGAAATAAAAATGATTTTCATGAATTTTCAGGGCAGCTTTTAGTTTCTATTTGTTTATGATCGCAATAGCTACAGTAGTTGATGTTGTGTGGAAATATAGAGATAAAAAGTTTAGCCAATCAGATCGACTAGTCGCCGGTGATGATGGAGAAATGAAGAAAAACACAGGAATCAAAAACAAATACATGACGGGTAAATAATTGTGGAGAATCTTTTTCTAGGATCGAATCATTAGATATTTTGATTAATTTTCACATAGTTCAGTTATCGTTGGTTAACGAGTCTCCTATCATTCCACTATAAATACCTATTTGATTATGGAGAGATTGGACTATTTTCGAAAGTTTTAGAAGACCGTACAAACCGCAACAACTACATGTAGTATAAGTATCCCTAATTTAAGAAAATGTATGAATCGTTTCACATCACGGGACCCGAGCATCTTAGGGAAGCTCTTGGGATAAAAAAGGCATATACCGATCATGTAGCTCTGAAGTCGCTCTAATTGTATAAATGTAAACTGGTTATTTTTGGTATTCTGTGGTGCTCGAAAAATTGTATAATTTATCGGGGAGCAATGAAATTAAATCTGAATCTATTAGACAACACCAGATTTAACATGATTTAACATGTCATAATAAAAACGTCGTAAATGTTCAAACTGCTAATGATCACCTGATGTAACCGAAACGGTCTCAATCAGCTTTTGTGAATTTCTGAACTTTTATTCAACGTTCAGGCGATTCGGAAACACACTGTAACGAGCATTATTTTTTGTTTTACAGCTCGTGAATTTATGATAACATTTTCCGCTTATTCAAATATAAAGAAACTATTATCATTTGAAACTCCGGCCGCGAGTTTGAATACTTTAAACGGTATTAGATTCTTTAGTATGTGTTGGATTATACTAGGACATACAGTCAGCTGGTTCGTCGAAAAAGTACCAATCAGTGAGTCGGAAAATTATATAAAAATCATAATAATAATCTCTTAATTAATTTCATATGATCTGTTGTTACAATGTGTTCTTCTTTAATTTTCAAATTATTTTCAAGGTAATCTTATCTGGCATAGTGACAACATATCGAGTTGGATATTTCAAACTATCATGACGTTTCATATACCAGTAGAATCGTTCTATTATTTAAGGTGAATATCAGATAATTCTATAAAATTCATCGAGATATAGCTTTTTATCAGAATGTTTTATGTTAGTTTAACACCTGACTGATCACTGGTCACCGCACCGATCTAGCAAACTTATAAACGAGGTCAAACACTCCGGGTCTATGGTCTAGGGGTTAGCATGCCCGGCTGGTGTGCTGGAGGTCTGAAGTTCGAGTCCTACCAGAGTCAAGGCTGTGCTAGGGTTAGGGTTACTGCCGAGCTAGGGTTAGGGTTAGGGCTCTGCTAGGGTTAGGGTTACTGTGGATCAGCTATTATGTTTAGCATGTGGGATGTACGTCAGCACTTTTTGTGCAGTCTGCACTTGTATATTTTACTTTGATATATTTTTCTCTATATTTTCAGTGGTTTATTATTAATGTATTTATCAATGAAACAACTGAATAAAGTGAACGGTCCCAGAAACGTCAACTGGTTCATGTTTTACATTCATAGGATTTGGAGGTAAATTACCCAGCATGCACCTTTATTCCTCGAATCGATCCACTTCCGGTTGTCACTAACATATTTTGAGGCGGTTATTTTTCAATCAAACTCTTTGAAACCGTTTCGAGCATGCATTAGATTTAGTTTTTTTCCTAGATTGACCCCGGCTTACATGGCGCTGTTGGTCGGCACAACGTTTCTCAGTCGATATTTCGGCGATGGACCGTTGTATCCGAACGTTGATGGACTGTCACCCGGGTGTAGAAAAACGTGGTGGTCACATTTATTATACATTAATAATGTAGTTGAACCCGGAATCAATGATGTAAGTTCCACACAGAAATAGCGCAGTCAATTCAATCTAACTCAAATATTGTCACTCATTGGTTGGGAGTCAATTCCCGACCGAAAACCGTTGAACTACAAGTTCAACATCCGTGTAGCGACTACAGCGGTGAAAGCCGCGGCAATAATTCACTGAATGACGTCTTTTCTTTCTCCGTATATCATGTTTTTGACGAAATTGAAGTAAATTCGCTGACGGCAATATTTAGAACCTGTCAAAAATCGGCAATTGACCGCAGCAATCAAAAATTGCTTCCAACGCACCTGACTAGTCATCGAGTCATTGATTATGGTAATATTTTTTCGAGTAATAAATTAAATCAGAATTTAAACTGTTTTTTTTTCAGTGTGTCGGTTGGACTTGGTTCATGGCGAATGACATGCAATACTACATCATTTCTCCGTTACCAATTTTAGCATTTTACAAGTAAATTTCTCTCAAATCGTGGATCGTCAATTTTGATTCCAAATTTACAAGTTTAAAATCATGTGATATAGAAATATTTAATACGAATTGCTATTGGTCATAGATGCAGTTTCATCTCGTAAATTTTAAAAAAATGTTGTTTATCTTGAATCGACAGGTGTTGGTGGGCGGGACTTATCGTCGTAATTATGCTATGTTTGATTGATTTTATATCTGTTGGACTCGTAACTAAGATGGGTATGATGACTCCACAATCCCCAGGACCGAAGTAAGTAAACACTGAGTGACGATAGAAGGGGGCAACTCCCACTCCCTGGTTAAAAGGGGGCCACCCAAATTCCTCGTTTTTCGGGGGGGGGAGCCAAACTCCTAGCACGGTTAAACGATTTTACTCAGAGACACAGGTATCAGGGGCTAGTATCAACTTCAACCGATTTTGGTGCACTTTCAAAGTCAAAAGAAAATTTACTGCATTCAGATGTAATATTCAGACAATAAAGATGAAACCCTGAATGATCGATGGTGTCTTTCTGCTGAAAATTATCTGCCTCTTTTAAAAATGTACCTTTTTCTAATATTTGGGATTGTGAAATTTCTCTTTACAGGTTTCTTTCTGCGGTATATTTAGCTCCTTTTCACCACGTGGCCGCGTACGGTATAGGTCTGGCTACAGGTTACTATCTATATAGGGCTAAAAACGGCGCTGGTTTTAAAATACATAAGGTAAACCGCGAGTAACACTATTGATGAAAACTATTGATGAAAAAAATGTTTGATGGTATTATAATATTTTTGTAGGTTTTAGTTGCTGTGTTATGGATTTTGACGGTACTGTTTCTATATCTACCCGTATTCGGGCTATACACTCAGTTCCAACCGCTTTATTATCTGAATCCGATGCCGCTCAGTCTGGGCAATGCGTACTATACGTTAGGTGGTGCCACCTGGTGTCTGGGTTTGAGTTGGTTAACGATCGCCTGTGAGACAGGTTACGGGGGTAAGTACCACATTTAACAATTGATCGCCGTATATTTTGTTTGAATTTACGATTACGATTTACTTTTTGTGGAGAAAAAAAATCATATCATATCATATCATATCATATCATATCATATCATATCATATCATATCATATCATATCATATCATATCATATCATATCATATCATATCATATCATCAATTGAAAAAGAAATTAAAACGATCTGGGTGATAGTTTCTGAACAGTTAGTTGAAGTTGATCTCAATTATCCCACTGGTTTAACTAAGAATGACATCCAGAATAATAAATGATTTCACTTTTTTAAAGGATTGATCAAGTCGTTTTTGAGTTGGCGCGGTTTCCATGTTTTCAGTAAACTGACGTATAGCGCCTATTTACTGCACCCTATTGTCATTTTGATAAACTACAATTCCCAACGCGCACCTGTTTATGCCTCGCATACATATATCGTAAGTATTGTTAACACATTTTATACAAATCGATATTCATCGATATAAGCCGCGATCACACGTGCATTTTTTGCCACGGGCCAAATTTGGCCCGGAACAACTGTTCACACGGGTGCCAAATAGGCCCAAGCCTGTTTGGCCTGGGCCAGATTTTGCCCGAGCCTAATTTTAGCACCAGACAAATGATTGCGTTTGAATTGCAACTGGCACCGGAAATGATCCACTTCGCTTTGTTTGAGCATTGTTTAGTATCGAGTGAATGATTTGCGTGTGAACGCGCTCTCTAATCAGGTACGGACCAAATTTGGCCCGAGCCTGATCCGTGCCATTTTGGTCTCCGTGTGATCGCGGCTATAATATTCATATTTTCAGGAGTTCAATTTGAAACTGGGTCCTATTGAGGATTTTTTGGGATAACTTTGCTAATCGTGATTTGTTTGTTTTTTCCTCCAGGCGATCACGTTTATGGGTCACTTGTTGACCACGTATCTGTTATCAATGCTGTTCTCTTTGGCGTTTGAATCGCCGTCACAAGGTCTCGAATCCGGTCTTAGGCGTCTTTTAGGAACTCGTTGCACTTGTCAACGAAACACTCCAGAAGTTCGAGCCGAATGTAAAGAAAATGGTGCCATTAAATCAGAATATCAGCAGCAGACCGGAACAGATCGAGCTGAGGTTGAACCAAGTGTTCAAATCACAAAAATGTAAATCTATTTAAGTTTTGATAACTTACCATACAAACATCTGTGATATTGATAGATCGAGAGAGGTGAACATTTTACAGTCTGGGAGGGAGGGAGGGGGGAGGGAAGGGGGAGGGAGGGGGGAGGGGGTGGGCAGTTTATTCATAACTCGCAGTACGCAACGGTGACAAGTTTAGTAGTACAAATCACTAGTAAATGACAATACGAAAAATTTGTTTAAACGATGAAATGTTCGGTCCCTTTTAGTAAATGAATGCGGTTAGATTGCTCGTGTCAGTCTAGTGCCTACTGTTGTTTTTTCCATTGTTATACTCATTCAGGATGAAGCCTCTATAGCGAGAGCACGGCGTCCCGACCATTCATGATAACTTCGAGTCCTCCGATTTTGATTCTTGAATAAATAAATGCTGCTTTTCACCAAATGTTGCTTTTTATCAGTTTATATCTGTGTATATATTGCGCTTTAATGGCTTAGATGGAATTTCCGGCATAGATCTTCATCACTAGAATCATCTTTGAAACACCGGGCGCCAAAAATACGAACTACAACCCGGTATATAATCAAAACCCGGTGTAAGGGCTCCTCGGGGGGTCTGACCCCAACATATTTTAAAAAACTGTTAAAAATTATTCAAAAATCATTTAGTAAATACTAAAAGGTCAAAATATCTGTAAACTTTCAGAGAAGATAGAACACTATTCATGGGCTACGCCGAGTCCGGTGACCTGTTGTTGCCCGGTACCAAGGCTTCTTGGGGATCGCCCCCAAACACTTTCAAAAATATTGTTTCAGAATTAATAAATAAAATACGAAACGGTCATCAATGTGTCTGAAACGTTCAGGGAATATGACCTAGTCAAACAATTGAATGAGTAATTGTTTCTGTAGTGTGTAATGGTATCATTCACAAACGAATGTTACAGGCCGCTAGCCATCTCGTGCCCCTGGGGAATAGCCATCTCGTGCCCCTGGGGTATAGCCATCTCGTGCCCCTGGGGAATAGCCATCTCGTGCCCCTGGGGAATAGCCATCTCGTGCCCCTGGGGATCTTGTTGTTTATTATTTGTGAAGGTTTCGCTCGAAAACTATAACAAATACACAGAATAAAAGACATCACTTAGTATTATACAGAAAGAGAATTGTAATTGATGAATTCTTTTTAGAGATAAAATCCATCGCGCTTCAGGTTCCAACACGGAACCTATTGCGCTTGGTGCTTTATCTCGAGGAAGCTATATCTAAGTATTCAATCAACACTTCATTGAAAAAAAAGGAACAGAAATAAACAGTAATGAACTCAACTTTTCCCAGCAGCAATAAAAAGACACAATCCTTGTCCACTGGATGATGCAGTAATAAAGGAAAAAACGTGAAGATGATGCGCGACCACGGTCCAGTATAACCCTACCCCAGCCCGGCTGAGGGTCGAACTCGGGTCCCTCAAGTATAAACCCGGGGAGTTTACCACTAGACCATAGAAAACTGATAGATACTTAGACTTGTAAGTTCAACTAAGTATGTTTATTCAGCAGGCCAACACTAGGGTTACTACGTTTATTCAGCAGGCCAACACTAGGGTTTCTGCGTTTATTCAGCAGGCCAACACTAGGGTTTCTGCGTTTATTCACCAGGCCAACACTAGGGTTTCTGCGTTTATTCACCAGGCCAAAACTAGGATTTCTGCGTTTATTCACCAGGCCAACACTAGGGTTTCTGCGTTTATTCACCAGGCCAACACTAGGGTTTCTGCGTTTATTCAGCAGGCCAACACTAGGGTTTCTGCGTTTATTCACCAGGCCAAAACTAGGGTTTCTGCGTTTATTCACCAGGCCAACACTAGGGTTTCTGCGTTTATTCACCAGGCCAAAACTAGGGTTTCTGCGTTTATTCACCAGGCCAACACTAGGGTTTCTGCGTTTATTCACCAGGGTTTCTGCGTTTATTCACCAGGCCAAAACTAGGGTTTCTGCGTTTATTCACCAGGCCAACACTAGGGTTTCTACGTTTATTCAGCAGGCCAACACTAGGGTTACTACGATTATTCACCACGCCAACACTAGGGTTTCTGCGTTTGTTCACCAGGCCAACACTAGGGACGAACAGAGTGACTACGGTGACTGTTTTTTGTGTACCGAGATTATCCAATCAAAATTATTTCTACTCAAAACTGGAACAAGTTTTTTATAACCTTCACATTCAATAATTTATTTTTCCAACATAAATTAAAGGTTTAAATACAACAATCGTTGAATCAATGAATACTTTACAATATTGTCACGATATAAAACATTACTGGCCAGCCCTGTTTCCTGCCTGTTTCCACTGGCTGGCCCTGTTTCCACTGGCTAGCCCTGTTTCCTGCCTGTTTCCACTGGTTGGTCCTGTTTCCACTGGCTAGCCCTGTTTCCTGCCGATACAACTGGTCGCCCAGTTAGGACTGGACAATTGAATTTCACAATTTAGTTGGACTCAAAATTAGAATTGTTTGCTCGTGGGGCTAAGCCATACTGATACAGATTGAATATTGTAGTTAGTTAAGGAGGGGAAGGGGTTACTGTTGAGACATGTGCGAGACCGATCAGAACTCCACAATAAATCATCGTTCAAACATTGTTTAACAACAACACAATCAATCAATCAATCACAATATATCAACAATATACTACAATTACACTGTATTGTATTACACTGTATGGCCATTGCTCAATGACAGGTTTAATTCATGTTGACTATTAGCAGGCTGCCCGCGCTACGAGGCTGCCCGACATGCTGCCCGTACCCGCGCTATGAGACTACCCGAGATGCTGCCCGTGCCCGCGCTACGAGGCTGCCCGACATGCTGCCCGTGCCCGCGCTACGAGGCTGCCCGAGATGCTGCCCGTACCCGCGCTATGAGACTACCCGAGATGCTGCCCGTGCCCGCGCTACGAGGCTGCCCGAGATGCTGCCCGTGCCCGCGCTACGAGGCTGCCCGACATGCTGCCCGTGCCCGCGCTACGAGGCTGCCCGAGATGCTGCCCGTGCCCGCGCTACGAGGCTGCCCGTGCCCGCGCTACGAGGCTGCCCGAGATGCTGCCCGTGCCCGCACTACGAGGCTGCCCGAGATGCTGCCCGTGCCCGCGCTACGAGGCTGCCCGAGATGCTGCCCGTGCCCGCGCTACGAGGCAACCGTCCATTGTTTCTGTAGTTGATGTAAATGATCCATAGCTCGCAGTGTTATATTGATAGTAGGATCGACTTCATTCAGGTGAAATTCAGGATCTTTTAAAAATGATAAACCACCGAGACCCATGTATGAATGTAGCGGGTCTGAAAAAAATAAAAACAGTTTAAAAACTATTGTTTAAATCGGATAATCTGTTGACTGTGAGGTGAACTGTACCTGGAGTATTATCAGGCCATTTAGAAAATCCACCGATTACTTCATCTTGAGTTTCTAACACAAACGATCGATTGAATTCGTAATTAGTCATTTCAAACATCCCGAGTAACTAGAAATACAGGTAAAATACATTCAAAGCAACTCAAAATTTGTCTGATTTGAGTGATTTCTGAGTTGAATGTAGATAGAATCTATCGCTTATAATGTATCTGATTTGACTAGTGATATATCATCACCACAGGCCTATATACAGATAGCCTTTCAGAGCATCCTCGATAAGCAATTATTTATCGGTCGATCTATTTCTACAGTATACACGATGAAGTTTAAAGTGTAGTCATGATGAGATATTAATGAAACTGAACGTACTTTAAGAGTAGCACCGACCCAGAATGAATAACACGTATCCTCAGGTTTATTAGGACGACTGTGAAATCCAGTTTGTTGACGTAGAATACACCATCGTTTCAATCTATTTAAATCTTTTATCGTAAATGCTTGATCGAGTTTTTTCATTAAAACAAGTGACGCAATTCCGCAAAACGTCGAACCACCTGAAAATATAGTTCAAACACGTTTTATTCAGCTAGGTTTACTTCGAGATACTGGACCCCGGTTTATGGGTGAATTTATTAAACGCGGTCTATAAAACCGATTAAAACGAAGCCTTTTTGAAGAGAAGTCCAAAGCATTTCAATCGATCAAATCATTACTATCATTTATCTGGATTAATACGGATTATCTCCGGATTAATGTGGATTATCTCTCACCATGTGATTCTTGCCCAGCTCCTTGACCCAATCCACCTTCGTAACCCTACGATTTAACAGCACAACATCTTATCATTGATTAGATAAATGTTATTACATGTATAAAGATACAGTGAATGTAAGATGAGTTACCTGACTGTGTTTGATATATTCAACTGCTTTATCAATTTCAATCGCAGACCAATCATTTAACATATAACAAACACACGCAGCACAGTAAATAAATCTCATATCAGTTTCACTTCCGTCCATAGTCGAACTAAAACTACAAATAAATCAACAATAAATACAACCTGAAATATAGTAGAATCCATCTAAACCGTGTAGTCATCATGGGCGGAGCGGCCTACCCTACAGTGGAACCTTGTTACAGGCAACTTCACGAGACCAGAAAATCTGTTCGTTATAACCGATAATTCATTATAATTCCAATATGAAATGGAATTTTCTTACTTGGGATGAAATTCTGTATTTGTTATATCGTTGTAACGAGGTTCCACTGTATCTATTTAGTAAAATCCTGGCTACGCGCCCCCCCCCCCCCCCCGGGAGTCAGGTGAGTTTATATTTACCTTCCATCAGACATCTGTAGACTACGAACTCCTTGAATTATTGCTGGTTTATTGACTCTCGATAAATCATCTCCTAGTATAATTAAACTGGCTAGTGCTGTATAAGTCATAGCTATATGACTACCGTCGTATATACACTGGTCTGAACGAGTCTTTAAAAATAAAACATTCACATTCAGTTTCATTTAGAACCGCGTCCACGAGAAAGACGATTATTTAAAGAATTACCTTTTCAGGCTCGTATGAACAGCCAATCATATTCGATGCTCTGAAACCGCATTTGTTCATATTTTTACCTGAAAATATTAGTTCAATATGAAGTGAAATTGTTACTTTTTTTTAAAGTTTGATCTTTGATTCTGCGACTGACCGACCTCCTTCATCCGGTAAAACTTGTAACGAATAAATCCATTCAATGATCTCTTCTTTATCATCGTTTAATTCATCTAAACGTCCGAGAATATCGAGACCAGAAATAGAGAAAAACGCTATCGTCATCCTACAATAGAATAAACAACCAATCAGACATCAGCCCCGGACTCATCAACCAATCGCTGAGGAGATGCTTCAACCCACCCCGGACTCATCAACCAATCACTGAGGAGATGTTTCAACCCACCCCGGACTCATCAACCAATCACTGAGGAGATGTTTCGACCCACCCTGGACTCATCAACCAATCACTGAGGAGATGTTTCGACCCACCCCGGACTCATCAACCAATCACTGAGGAGATGCAACACTTACTTCATCGTATCCAATGAGACCATGTGACCAGGTAAAACGGCAAGAGTTCGACGGAAAAATTTCACATGTTTAGATTTCATCAGATCCGGTTTATCATGATCAGACATTGTGGTCTCTTCACTGCTGCTGCTGCTGCTGCTGCTGCGTACCTCCCGGGGCCGTGGTTTACCAATCTCTTCACTACAGCTGCTGCTGATAATAGTAAACCATCATTAGTATTATATATCAAGTTGTAGCCACCTAGCCTACTGACGGGTGACGGGCGACGGGCTAGCCTAATGTGTGGTGTGTGTGGCAGGCTTCGTGTAGGCCCTTTATTTATGTGTCGCACATTCCTAATAATAGACAAAGTGACCTGAGGGTGTAGAATATGGTACCCATGACCTGTACTCTACATAGACAATCTCTTTCAATATTCACTATCCAGTTCCTCAACAATTAATTGAAACGATAATAAAGGCCTTATTGATTGAATTTGACTTTGTTTTAGCTGATTCCGTATGAATGTTCTTGATTTATTTTGCGTCTACTTTTTACCTTTGAATTAATCCTTAGACAAACTCATCAAATAATTACAGTTTTTGCTCAGATTTTGACGAAATTAAGGATTGATTTGATCATGATTTGATGCAGCTTATTGCGGCGCTGATATCCTCCGCGGCGGGTATCTCGCTTGACAGCGCAGAGTCCTCCGCGGCTGGCGGCATCAAAATAAAATACAATATCAATTTATTAACTCATAAAACAATCAATCTTCTTCTTCTTCTTCGATGACATCACCAACGCCGCTATCTTATATCTCAACTATTAGTAGTAAAGTGATCTATAACGTCAAATCTTTGATGAAAAAATTGTTAATTTTGAAGGTTACTGTGAGGGATGTGATTTAGTCATCCCTCCTCTGGTATCAATCACTTCCGGGTTCGGTTTTTGACAGCTGAAAAAATATGCATCAAATCGAAGTGAATGGAGTTTTACAACGAGGAACGATTTATTTAGCGGGAGAAACGATAGAGTGTGTTATAACATTCTCTAATAGAGGAAATCCAATACCATTTCACGGGTCACCTAGACCTAGATCGTTGGCTGAGAAATACAGGTTTGTTGTTTCCCCTCCACAACTCAAACTGGAGCCCCTGGTCACCTAGATCTAAAGCTCACTGGCTGATCAGGCAAATCAACCCCTTTCATCATCGAGTCAATCTCCCGATCTAAATAGGCGGTTCCATGACATTTGAAAAGGGGGTGCGCATTTCTGACAGATCTCCCTTTAACTGGTGATCCTCATTCCCCCTAATAAGATTGCCCCTGTTAAATGTTATCGGTTGTTAAAGATGATGTGTTTATTTGACAGGGCTGAAACGTTGGCGTGGGCAAGTGCACAAATACACTGTCAGAGAACAATCAGTGAATCAAGGGTGAATTTACCCACAGCACCTGCAATAACACCTACTGGTGGTACCAGCAGCAGCAGCAGCAGTGGTATCACAGGTACTGATTCACAGACAATCGTTGAAACTTCAAAATCAAGGTATGAAAATACAGTAAACTCTTAAATCTAAATACAGTAAACTCTTAAATCTAAATACAGTAAACTCTTGTATCCAAATACAGTAAACTCTTAAATCTAAATACAATAAACTCTTGTATCCAAATACAGTAAACTCTTAAATCTAAATACAGTAAACTTAAATCTAAATACATTAAACTCTTAAATCTAAATACATTAATTTCTTAAATCTAAATACAGTAAACTCTTTAATCTAAAAACAGTAAACTCTTGTATCTAAATACAGTAAACTCTTGTATCCAAATACAGTAAACTCTTAAATCTAAATACAATAAACTCTTGTATCTAAATACAATAAACTCTTAAATCTACATACAGTAAACTCTTGTATCTAAATACAGTAAACTCTTAAATCTAAATACAATAAACTCTTGTATCTAAATACAGTAAACTCTTGTATCTAAATACAGTAAACTCTTAAATCTAAATACAATAAACTCTCGTATCTAAATACAGTAAACTCTTAAATCTAAATACAATAAACTCTTATATCTAAATAGGCCTACAGTAAACATTAGTTCGAGACGATGTATGGATTTTAATGATGTATAAATGTTTCAGGTGAAAGAGGGACGACTGTTTTATCAACGAAACCGAAGATTTTATTCTGTGATCTGTCGTTACGACCTGGTGAATCGAAATCATTCATCTACCGAGAAACGATACCCAGTGAAGCGCCACCTACATTTAAAGGACAAGCCGTGAAATACGCGTATAAACTAACAATCGGAACCCAGCGAGTCGAAACACCGACCAAACTATTACGCATCCCGTTCCGTGTTTTAGTGTTACACGGATTAAATGATATAAGCGTTTATACGACGGGAGATGGAGGTGAAATATCTCCGACAAATCCATTTCAAATCACGCGTAAACCAGAGAATACAATCTGCGATATCGCTCTTCAGGTGCTATCTACAGTTACCGCTCGTAAACAACCCAGTAAGTACCGGCGCGTACCACCAGGGGGCGTGTCACACAGTCTCCAATAGATATCAGCTACTGTCAGTTTTTGGTATAGTTTTCATCGATGATTAATTTACTCGAAGAGAAAAGTTCATTCAGTACCAGCTGCGCCACCTGGTGGATCCTCACTTACCGCAGTAGCAGTGCCTGGTAATATATCCCTGTTTATCTCGTTTAAGCTAAAGTTGTTTCATTTCCGTAATATTTCAGATTTCTATAACGTCACTAATTCTAAAGGAAAAGTCGCTCGATTCTGTCTGTTTAAACAAGCTTATAAACTCGGAGAGGATATCATCGGAACTTTCGATTTCTCTGATGTAGATATTCCTTGTGTTCAGGTAGATTATCAACCATTTAGCCCCACTCCCCCTGAGCCCCATCCCCCCCTCCTGAGGGGTGAGACACGAGTGAGATACCCCTGTGTTAAAGTATATTATATGTATTTGCAGTATTCAGTAACTCTACAGAGTGAAGAGATTGTTTCTGAAGAATGTCGACACCGACCGGCGCAGGGCTCAAATATATTAAATCACACTAAACATCATCAGTTCTGTTTACATCATAAAAAGACACATATGACTTTACCAATCCCGCTGTCAGTTACACCTGGATTTATAACAGATATAGGTAAATATATCCTTCTTCCCCCGCCCTGCCGTGTACTGCCCTGCCCTGCCCTGCCGTGCCCAGCCGCTGATTGTTGTAATGATTGTTTCAGTTTGTTTAAGATGGAGACTTCATTTCGAGTTCATCACTTCGTGTAATAAGATAGCGGACCACGCCGCACCGAGTGAACCTTCGGAGAGCTCCACCTGGCGAGGACCGGAGAAACTAGAAGTGGAAACAATGATCTGGGACATGCCCGTAAAGATATTCGCTACTAATCCTCTTTTATCAAACGGTGCTTCTCTATTGAGGAATAGTAGTTGTATGAATGTATAAGAGTTGTCTGTCTCTAGTCTCAGTATCTGTGTGTGTTTTAGTTGTTGTATGAAATGCGCGATGGTTTCATGTTGAGGATCGAAATTATATTTTATTTCATGTAGATAATAAATATACATTTATTCAATAAAGATGGAGGTAATTTGAATGAGAGATTATTTTGTTTTATTGTCAATGTCTTGATCAGAGGAGCTGGAGAGTAGCGTGAGGATCAGTGGAGGAGGATGGATGGAGAGAATAAAGGGGAGGAGCAGGAGGATGAGTGGAGGAGGATGGAGAGAAGGATAGAGAGGAGAAAGGAGATGAGCAGGAGGATGGAGGTGCTGCCAATAAGCTGTGCAGGGGTGTCCCGGGTTCAAACCGAGTAATTACTGACACTGATTCAGAATGGTGCTGATGCCGAATAGAGGATGTGCAGGGGTGTCCCGGGTTCGAACCCAAATTTGGTACACTAACATATGTCGACTCTGGCAGTCTAGGGTTACGGTGTAGCGGGATTGCCAGGATTGACTTATTATTTATAACTGGGTTTGAACCCGGGACACCCCTGTATCCTCTATTCAGCATCAGGACCACTCTGAATCAGTGTCAGTAGTTACTGGATTTGAGCCGGGTACACCCCTCTATATCCTCTATTCAGCTTCAGTACCACTCTGAATCAGTGTCAGTAATTATCGGGTTCGAATCCGGGACATCCGCATAGTTTAAGATAAGATAAGATAGTTTATTACACTCCAACTAAAACTTTTGGTACATAGAATAATGATGCTATGATCGCCATCTATTGGATTTTGGATGAACTGACTAGATGCTCTTATTTGTCTCACTGACTCTTCTTTAGTGGGTTGAAATCACACTCGCCATCTGGTGGATTTCTATGCTACTACAGTCTAATGATGGTTATATCCACCAGATGGCGAGTGTGATTTTAACGGATTAAAGAACAGTCAGTGAGACCAGTAAGAGCTGTCTAGTCAGTTCAGGCAAATTCCAATAGATGGCGATAACGGTAGAAAATCTTGATATCATCTCGTCGGACACGCCTGTAAATCCTCTATTCAGCACCAGGACCACTCTGAATCAGTATCAGTAATTACCTGGTTCGAACACGGGACAACCCCGTACATCCTCTATTCGGCATCAGGACCACTCTGAATCAGTGATTACTGGGTTGGAACCCGGGACACCCCTGTACATCCTCTATTCAGTATCAAGACCCCTCAGGGTATCAGCAATTACTGGACTTCCACATGACATCAAAAACTAACTCGATCGCTTTTGAATGAATGAAAATATATTTGAATCATTTAACAGAAATTACAATTAAATATAGAAATTAGTTACATACAACAATCACAAAATGCATAGATTAAAGTCATTGTATCACAAATGAAAGGCTGGCTATGTCCCTACTATCAGCACCAACTGTTATCAGGAAGTTGATCCAATCACATCTCTGAGATATGAACCGACCATTTCAGTTTTCATCAGCTCCTGCATGATTTCAGTGAATCCTAATGAACTCGCTAATTCATATTTCAATTTCATATCAGAGCAGAGCGATAAAATAGATTTAATATTCGATTGTAATTGACTCGATTTCATCGGTTCACGTTTATACCTGAAATAATAAACCACCAATCATTAATCATCATCGATTCAACCAATCAGAGAGTAGTGTTATGAACATGTACCGGTAGATAAATTTCTGAGTATATTACTTCATCCCTCACTAGTTCCTAATAGTCTACTAACTCAGAAATTTACCCAATTAACTTGGTATTCCCTGTATATAAACCCACTAATTTCTAGTTATTCCCTCACACCTGAAGATGATCTCTAGAGAAACGTTCGAAATGTTGTTTCTTTTTTTTTAAATTCTTTATTCATAATATTCACTTTTTATCTATTGTATACAGTGGTTTTGACTTGTTATTAAGAATGTAGTTAATTTCAGTCTAAAAATTCAATCTCCATTTTCATCAAGTTAAGTCATTCTTGAAAATGGTCCCCAGACAATTCTGTGATTCTCGGTTTAAGTTTGACAGTTAAAAACATTGGAAATGAAGTACTGTTTCTAAGTTGAGAACAGTGGAACTGAATCGTGTGATGTACGATATTTACCTTTCAACCACATTACAGAATAGAGATTCCTCTAAACTAATATGTGATTTTAAATCGTCTAGAAATTGAATATCACCGTTAATGACAGTGTTATGATATAACGCATTCGACCAGTCCGGACTCTTACCATAACCTTCAGATACTATATACGACTGAAATATAAAACAACACGATTACCAATAACTGACAATAACCAACTGAACTTTAACTAACTTTTGAATAAGTGACCCCTAAATCATGACCATGGTTTAGTCAGTTAGCCAGAATTATGAGATGGACATTTTATCATCGGGTTTATCATTACAACTTCATAACTAGTAGCACCACAATGACTGAATGTCCAGAATCAATAGGAAAGGTGGCAAGTGGTTTAAAACTGATTTGATGCGGTAAGAAAGATGCTGATGAGTCGATGTCTATTGCAACAGTTGTAAATAGATCTCGCTCAGTTTTATAAATACATTTACCTCCCAAAAGTTCGTATGAGTCGCGATAAATCCAGCTAAATTCAAGTCACTCATGTGCAGTAGTTGTGTTTTATTGCCGTTTGAGAGAAGTTTAAGTTGTAACGCGACGAGTCGCGCTTGTTTCAGACATCTCTGAGCGTGACGTAAACAATCCTCTTTAACGTAACTCTCAGCTGCATCGCAATAATACTGCTGGATATTCTGTAATATCATCTGATTCTCACTGTTCATCTCTATAGAAACATATTATTACAACAATTAAAACCGTTTCACTACTATAGTAACAAACATTCGAATGGTCTCAATATTTACCGATGTTTTTCTTTTTGAACTGTTTTAATTGTTGTAGCGCGGCCTCTTCTAAAGTCTGCGCTATCTCGCGATACATCGTAAAGTGTAGGGAAACCATTGTGTACATATCACTGTCTGTCTGGTGACTTCTCTTTAGATAGTCTAACACAGCCAGACGTAATTTACTCTCCTTTAAATAAACATACAACATTAACCCAGTAACAGTATGTAATAGTATTACTCAGCAGCTTTATTGTGGTAACGATAACTTACTTTTTCCATCCCTTTACGGAACAATAACTCAAACTGATGGTTTTGTTGCAGAAGGTCGAATACGTAAGTCATTTCACTGAATCGGGCGACACCGGTCAATAATCGAATCTACAATCGAATCAAATCAACAATGAATCCCGTTTGCGAGATATTCTCAGTAACGGAGGAAGAAGCACTTACGATCAAAGTGAATTCTTCAGCAGCAGCCAAACAGTCAGTACATCGTCTAGCTTCACGTAATACCCTCGCAATACCTTCCATATTACACGCTAGGGTGTAACATTCATGAGCATGAACTAATAATTCAACTTCCATCGATAAACCTGTAAATACAGCAGGATAGAGACACGTGAAGAAACTCTGTCACCATGGATTGAAGAGAGACCAGCGATCACTGATGATTTAAACAGTGTAACTCACATCCAGTATTACTAGTTGGGTTAGTCGTGTAAGTACTAGCTGCATCTAACAATCTGTTTCCTAGAATTGTAGAATCTGTACACATTCTCATCAGTTCAGTGAATAGAGTACGATCTTCCATCGGATTATAAATCAATTCATTTACACTTTGAGCACTCGCTGTGTCTAAAACAAATAGCAGAATCAGTTGTATCTTTCATATCACAAAATAGCTTTAGGGCAGGGTTTGCTGAGGTCAGTGAAGCCATTTGACTATTGTTACGCATTCACAATCAGGTATTTTTATGAACCACAACCCAATTCAAATATCAAGGTCCTGTTACAAGTGACAAAATTGTCACCATAGCTTGTGGTTTACGGTTTAAAGACCTGTTATAAAGTGAATCAATAACTGAAGGATGTTGATTACTTGTTTACTGTAAGAGCGTTCGACTCTGGGAAGCCAGGTCATGGGTTCGAACCCCGTACATTGCCGTAGTGTCCTCGGGCAAGACACTTATCCTCATTGCCTTTCTCCACCCAGGAGTAAATGGGTACCTGGCCTGATAGATGACTCCTGAGTGCTTGTTAGCAGCTCGGTGTTACTTCTCCCCAGGAAGAGTTGACTGATACATGTTATAGTATAAAATTGGCCGGGGTAATAATACCGAAAAATGTAAAGCGCTCTGAGCAGCCTGGCTGGATTAAGCACACATATCATTATCATTTCTGAAGTTGAATACTTACTGGTTGTACTTGCACCAGTAATAACCGATAAAGAATGGAGTATTGCATCAACCAAATAACCAGCAACCTGTAATAGATATGTTTAAAACACGTTCCATGTCAATGTCATCGATATCATGCTTTACTTCTCTGAATGTCCAACAGATGGCGAACTATAGTAATCAAAATCATAATATACCTGGTTGTCGGGTAAACCGGTACTAACAATGTAATTTCTAGCCAATCGGAAACGATCTGGATGTTGACAAACTAACAACGCTTCCAGTAAAATAAATTCATCTTCTTTCATCGCTGATTCATAGCTACGATTCAAAACCTGGCAACAATTAAAACAGTTATTGTTGATTCTCTATCATCTGATCTCAATATAAACTGTAGAATTGGGCCAAGCGTTACCTGAGCTATCTTATAAACTGTAATGACCATTGAGCAAACCTGGTTCCCTTTTATACAATATTCGCTTAAACTCTCAATAGTATCGATTACTTCCTGCGCATCACGGGCAAAGTATTCCGACGCACTAGCCACACTACTATCAGCACTAACGGCGCCAGTAGCTTCATCATTTATAGACTTCATCACTAAAACAACGCAGAACCATATTATCTTCTACCATTATAACACATTAATACGTGAACAAGCATTTTCAAATTTGTCAGTTACTCATCAAATTATTGCTATGGTTACATATTTTAAACTTACTACTATTAGATCTGGTAAGACCGGTAGTTGGAGGGTTTATTACTGTTATACTGAGTCTTCGACGTCGAACAGCGTCACTAGGGGGCGTTTTAGTCAGTAGATTTCTAACCGATGAGTCGATATTTTCGGGTAAAATAGCGCCTTGAGCCAAACGTATGATAGTCTAAAATATAAACATTAAACTCTCCCTCAATCTCTCTATCTAGAGGGGAGGGGAGGGGGAGGGGGAGTGAATGGGGAAGGGATCTGATGTCAGATACTCACTAGAACTATAGCTAAATCCTGGTTATAATATTTCAGCTCTGCCGCCAGGTGACCAGCTTCTGAAATCTTTCCGCTATTCAATAATTTACCGAACAGTGAATCCAACGCGGCCATTTCCTGAAAATCAACAATCAAACGCTTTAAAGTTCCACATAACCTGGTTAATAAAACAGTCACTAGGGGGCAGTAGTAGTACCGAGTTTGTATATCTCTCATCTGTATATTCCACGTCGCGTGGCATTTTCCCGTATTGAAGCAGTTCTTGTTTTTCGACTTTATTTTTCGGTTCAGTTTTTTCAGAAACGAACATTTCCAACCGATCGGGAATCGAACGCCTTCTCTCCGTCTGCTGCAAATTCAAAACAATAATACGATCAGTTCAGACGTAACCACGGACAACATTACAGTTTCTGCTGGGTTTAGAGTAAAAACATTGAATATGAACAAATTTTAATTGAAACATTATCAAGAATTGTGGAACTGAGACGATTTTGTTTAATTTTCATTTCATTTCTCTCTCTCTCCTAGCGACACTTGCATCTAAAATCAGTTTCTCTTCTGCCTTCAATTTATTCTGCCAGATTTCCAACTGTAAACTGTCGAGTTTATCTCGTAAAGTGGCGTCAACGTTGTCAACTTTGTTCAGCCAATCGTAAGCCAATTCTAATGTGACAAGTTTTTCGTGACAGGTGTCAATCAAAGTAGCAGATGCTCCGAGGAAGAATGTCGCAGCTGGTTCCGCATCTGCGCTGTGTTCAGTTAATATTTTACTGCAATTTTTCCAGAACATGATTCGAGCCTGTTCTGATTTCCAAATCTCTAATAAACGCATATCCTTCAATTCATCAGTTAACTGAAAAAATAGATTCAAAATCCATTCCTGAAATGTTTAAACTATCCAGTGGATTACTGACAGACGTAGAGTCAATCAAAAATACATCGTTAACCTGTTATTCAATTGGGCTTATTTCATTGTTAACTTTAATAAACTCTTGAGAACCATGAATGACTCCTGATGAAGCTTCTATACATTAGTAGCGAAAGCTCATGCGTCAAATAAATAGTTTACCTATATAGTACTACTTGTCTCGTTACTCTTGAGAACCAGAAAATTAAAATTTACCAAAAGCTTAGAATCAAAAATATTCTTTCATCGGACAGATCAGTTTAGCAAGAGCTATTTATTTCAGGTCCCATTGCAAACTGACATTTCCCACATGGATCAAAAGGATTCCTTTCATAAAGTATCTAACAGATTAAGCCCACAGGTCATGACCAAAAGAGGCCTTAGATATCAAGACAGTTTGTTAGATGAGCTACTGAATTGAGATGGTCTTAGACTGGTTTTCACCATAGATTGAGGATGTTGAACTATAATTTACTTGTTTGATGGTTATTTCAGTTCGAGGGAAGGCGATTAATTGAGCGAATTCATGAGCCTCCACATAATTCTTTTTATCCATCATCTCATTCAAAGCTTCTTCACAGCTGTGGTTGAAACTATCTTCATCTTCGGGATAAATAAACAGAGCTGGATCCAGAAAACAATCGCAGTTCTCAGCTATCACGTACATCTGCCACAACTTATGAAACATCGGAACTGCAAGTGTGAAAAAAGAGAAATTATACAATGAAATTGTAGTCATAGTTTTGTACAGTTTACTCTGCTGAAGATATCTGAGTTTGATTGTACAGTAGATTCCGCTCGAGTCTGATCTTTTGACTTGAGAGTGATATCTGAGTTGGATGGTACAGTAGACTCCGCTCAAGTCGGATCTTTTGACTTGAGAGTGATATCTAAGTTGGATGGTACAGTAGACTCCGCTCAAGTCGGATGTTTTGACTTGAGAGTGATATCTGAGTTGGATGGTACAGTAGACTCCGCTCAAGTCTGATCTTTCGACTCGAGAGTGATATCTGAGTTGGATGGTACAGTAGACTCCGCTCAAGTCTGATCAGTCTTTTGACTTGAGAGTGATAACTGAGTTGGATGGTACAGTAGACTCCGCTCAAGTCAGATCTTTTGACTTGAGAGTGATAACTGAGTTGGATGGTACAGTAGACTCCGCTCAAGTCAGATCTTTTGACTTGAGAGTGATAACTGAGTTGGATGGTACAGTAGACTCCGCTCAAGTCTGATCAGTCTTTTGACTTGAGAGTGATAACTGAGTTGGATGGTACAGTAGACTCCGCTCAAGTCAGATCTTTTGACTTGAGAGTGATAACTGAGTTGGATGGTACAGTAGACTCCGCTCAAGTCAGATCTTTTGACTTGAGAGTGATAACTGAGTTGGATGGTACAGTAGACTCCGCTCAAGTCAGATCTTTTGATTTGAGAGTGATATCTAAGTTGGATGATAATTCCTAAACCATTAGGTCAGAAAAGTATTTCAATGAACATCTGAGTAACATATATGTCTGAGATGAGCAGAGTCAACTGTAGACTGTTAATTAGCTACTGGGACCGGTTGCATAGTCATGGCTTAGACTTAACCTGTCTAAGACCACTATTGGACTTAAGTCACGACTGTGCAACTGGCTCCTGGTGATTTGTCCCGTCAACCAAGAATACTAACTTGAAGGTTTAAATAAACGAACAATGGACTCAGAAAGACGACAAGAACATCCTTGTACTTATCGAAAAGATGATTAATTGAAAATGAATCAAACAGATATGAAGAGTGATTACTGTTGGTATGTAGAGTACCTGTTCTGTTGATAGATCTAGTAAATGCACTTTTATGAATCGTATTCAGGATTCTAGTGATATCAAACATCGATTCAAATCCAATGAGAAATCGTTTTAAAAATGTTAAAGTCATTGATTCAGTTTCATTCACGTCGATCATTAATTCGTTTTTAACTTGCTTCGATCTCATCTGAAAATATCACAAACATCAGAAATTAGAATCTGCTCACAAAATTTCTGAACTCATGAATAAATTGGTCTTTCTTCACCTTTTCCATTGTGTTTTTAAAGTTTTCGAGATGTTTTTGCGCGGCGGTCCAGTCTCTCCTGATGCTTGTATGCATGAAACCAAATAACGAGCATAGCACAACATTCTGAAAGTTACAAATCATGAGTTATAACCAGTAAGAAGTTTTACAGTTGTCACAAGTTTGACTCTGGAGTAGAAATCAGTTGATTTCTATCCGTGTTATGGATTCAGATGAGCAAAATTCAACCAGTAATTGGGAAATTGGGGAACTAGAAACTACCGGTAGTAGGAAACCTTTTTCAAACTATCCATTAATTCTATAGTTAAAGATTGTGACATTCATTGTAGAGGAGTTATGTTATAATTAAATCAATAAAATACTTACATATTTGAATATTTGAAATGCTTCTAAAATCGTCTGCACTTGACGGTTATCAATCAATAACGTTACTATCAGAATGAGGTCATCAGACGACCAAGCGACATTCTCTAAACTGACGAAATGAGTTCTAATTTCATCAGTGACAGCATCAGTAGCAGAACTTACTAACCAACAGCACACGCATGATAAACTATCGTGGTCCTAAAAACAAATTAATCAAAACATTTTCAACTCTTTCAAAATCTAGATCCATCATCAAAATCAACAACTAAACCCAGGACAGATCTATCAGTTCACAAACAGATTCCAGTTCTGGATCCAGTTACAGTTCCAGATCTTGTTCCACAGTTCTGGATCCATGCAGTTCTACAGTTCCAGATCCGATTCCACAGTTCTGGATCCATGCAGTTCCACAGTTCCAGATCCAGTTCCATATTAGATTAGACTCATCAAATCATTAGAAATAAACTGATTTCAGCTGTAAGCATCAAATTGACAAGTTCTGTGGAACTGGATCCTGATGTCTTTTGTATCCATGGTACCTTATAACACGCAGCCAACACTGCGAATACACAATTCTTGTGAGCGATCGAATGAGCCAACAATGAGCGCCACGGACAATGCGTTGCCTGGCAGCTGAATAACACGGAGAACAGATTATCATCGACTGATTCAACTTTAATCGCTGAAAATAAACAGATTTTTACGATGAAGTCACAGATATGAAGAGAGAAGCAGAAACAGAATTATCCGGTAATATATTTACGTTTAGTTTGAGGAATTTCGGGGTTTTGAGTATTTGATTCAAACGCAGATGAAGTAGTCGTATCATCATCTTCCTCTTCACTACTATCAGTACTACTATTACCATCAGTAGCACCTGAAATACATACATCAAACTTACATTGTAATATCATATCATATCATTTTATTTCCTGGATAATTTACATCAATATATAATGAATACAATTATAATTATAATAATATAGACATTATGATCTCGTTCATATACAATGAGGTAAAATAACTGCAGGGGTGCCATAGATAAAGCTAAGCTTGTGAGTGTAGGCACCCTGGGACAACAAAAAAGGAGAAGATACACGCACATATGTACTCATATACACACGCCCAGTCGCTCACTCAATATCATAAATTTTCTTGGCCCTCAGGTTCAAAATAAACTTATACATCTATAAAACTAAGTTCCGTATCATCGGACAATGAAATGTCTTAAATCCCACCCAAACTTCACCCCGAGATTTGCTTCATTATTCACCAGTTCTACCATCATGAGTTATAACTATAGAACTGCAGCCATTATTCATCAAACCTCATTTATTCTACAGTTTCTTGCTCAGTTCCTTACAATGTATGATTAAACAGTTAACAACTAACTGGATCCTGATTAAACTGTGAACCTCGATGCGTGTGTTTTATACAAACCTTGATTAGTTTTACTTTTCTTACGGCTGACACCAACTCGACTGTAAAGTGAAGCTCTAACATCTCGATCTTTTTTAACTCGTCCAGCAGCAGCAGCAGCAGCTGGTATCCTCCCCCCTCTTACAGCTGCTCCTCCTGCGGCTCCTCCTCCTCCAGGAGTCGTTACTACTCCCACATTTTCCAGCGTATAAAACAAATGTTCCTGTAATTGTTTACTGGGAAAATGATGTAAAATTCCTTCCAACTGAAACAAAAATTCATCCGATCTTAAAAACAAACTGACAATAATCCAATATTTCAACACGAAATCAACCAAAAAAATTGAAAATAATTTCAAGCAATTACATCAAGTAGTTATCAATAGGAGACCTGGGCCTGGTTCCGTAGTCAAGACTTAAGACCAAAAGTGGTCTAAAATCTTACGATTGGTCTTAGTTGTTAGATTGGCTATAGAACTAAGTTGGTCTTAGAATAGTCTTAAGTCTGAGCCCTGACTATGGAACCGGCCCCTGGGGTTAAGAGCAGGGATATCACTAACCTGTTCCTTCTCATACTGATGTAAATGTGAGAACAGCATAAAACTCAACCAATTGTCATCTTTAGCGCAAACTTCTAACGGCACTGAACTCAAGGGTAGTTTGTGATAACGACAGAACAACAATACCGGTTGCCATCTTAATATCATCTCGGTCGAATCGCTGTAACCATAACAACAACAATATCCAAATATTACAACAATAGAAACCAGTAAGGCGGTTTTGATGCGTAAGAGTTTAAGTTTTTACCATTTAACATTGTCTTTTTCAATCGACCATTGAATCGCTTTCTCAAACTCCTCTAAAACTGATCCAGCAAACTTTCTCTGATTCTTCATACAAGACACGATTAACTGAACTGAAAATAAAATGACATCAGTAAAAACCAAACTGAACAGTTTGAGATTAATGTACGTCTCCACTTACTGGTTTTTGATTCTTGTTCGCGTTCGGCCTCTCTACGTTTATCTATAGTTCCCGCCGTCATCCATGAAGTCCGTCTACTGTGAATAGTGTTAGCCGCCGTCAAATATACCCGTGTCAGTACGGTATCTCTTCCGAGCATTTTGATAAACGCCACGCATGCTCCCGATATCATCGGTTTGTTGAAGTTTTTCACTGCTAGGTGTTTAGCTTTTTTACAAGCTATGTTAATTCTATCAAATAGAAATCAGTTTATAGATCATCATCCCCTACAACAATTCTCTCTATTTCTCAATCAGAGAATCCAGGTTTTAAACATGTTTCATTCCGCAGCCCTTTACACATTCACTACTGAAGTGTGAATGATCAGTTTTAGAGAGTGTGCCAATAAATATAATGTCTAATGTTTGTTAGAACGATAACCACACTCAAACGTGGTGAACGGATAATAACATAAAATCCCACTATTTACAGATCAAAAGAATTTAAAAACAAGAATTTATTTATTCAATCTAAAATATATATAAGACACGACGTTTCGATCTCACTCCTAGAGATCATCGTCAGGTGTAACATATTGATATTCTAATGTTTGTTGTAGAACACTGGTTTAGGTTGAGAGGGGAACAGGGTCCAGGTTGAGAGGGGAACCAGGGTCCAGGTTGAGAGGGGAACAGTGTCCGGGCTGAGAGGGGAACAGGGTCCAGGTTGAGAGGGGAACAGGGTCCAGGTTGAGAAGGGAACAGTGTCCAGGCTGAGAGGGGAACAGTGTCCGGGCTGAGAGGGGAACAGGGTCCAGGTTGAGAGGGGAACAGGGTCCAGGTTGAGAGGGGAACAGGGTCCAGGTTGAGAAGGGAACAGGGTCCAGGTTGAGAGGGGAACAGGGTCCAGGTTGAGAGAACAGGGTCCGGGTTGAGAGGGGAACAGTGTCCGGGCTGAGAGGGGAACAGGGTCCAGGTTGAGAAGGGAACAGGGTCCAGGTTGAGAGGGGAACAGGGTCCAGGTTGAGAGAACAGGGTCCGGGTTGAGAGGGGAACAGTGTCCGGGCTGAGAGGGGAACAGGGTCCAGGTTGAGAGGGGAACAGGGTCCAGGTTGAGAGAACAGAGTCCGGGCTGAGAGGGGTACAGGGTCTGGGCTGAGAGGGGTACAGGGTCCGGGCTGAGAGGGGAACAGTGTCCAGGTTGAGAGGGGAACAGTGTCCAGGTTGAGAGGGGAACAGGGTCCAGGTTGAGAAGGGAACAGTGTCCAGGCTGAGAGGGGTACAGGGTCCGGGTTGAGAGGGGAACAGGGTCCAGGTTGAGAGGGGAACAGGGTCCAGGCTGAGAGGGGAACAGGGTCCACGCTGTGTTAGTCCAGTGTATGCATACTCACTTGCTTTGAGGAATTTGTGAAACTCCAGTTTCTAATTGTGACATGACGAATGTTAGAAATGCAAATGAAGCTCGTCCGTGTAGTAAGAAATAAGAAGCTTGTAATGATTCTGTATATCCGTATTGAGATTGTAAATCAAACCTCGAGAAATTAGGCATCAATTTCATTATATCTGAAAAATATAGACCAGAAAATATCACTGAATGTAATCAGTTTCGAATCCTGAGATAATCAGGAATTAACACTTACCTTTTTCACCTTCAGCTAAAGTTGAATTATATTTCTGCCAACCAAACAATCTCGATGGCTCAAATGGTGCATTACCCTAAAAATGACATTCAGGGGATCAGAGTTTACTGGACAGGATTAATATTGATTTCAAGGAGTTTCAGTGAATTAATTATAGGATAAAATCGCACACTTGGTTATAAAATAGATATTTCGTGAAGATGACTATTAGAATATAATCGAAATATCAAATAAATCATTAGACCAAGGAAATCTTTAACGGACTCTTTCTATTCATTCTAAGTTTGCAGGGATATCAAGAGTTACAACTCAGTACCTGTAATAGTTGATAGACAGTGATATCCTGAGTAACCGATGACGACAGGGATGAGGATGGAGTAGAAGATGCTGGACTGATCGCTGAGTAAAGTTTTGGATACTGTTTCAGATATTGGTGAATCGACTGAACGTTGAGATGACCGATGACCTCGTCCTGGATTCCGGACATTAGCTGATCGAACGGCACTTGACAATATTGTAACGTAGCAACCACCGCTAACACACGACCCGCGTCTAACATTTCGTTGATCGTTTCAGTATCGTAGACAAATCTACCGTTCGATAAACTCGCTTTACATATCAGAGATTTATCTGCAATGGAAATATTTCAGAATCTAGATTCATAGAATAGTTCAAGCTTAAATCGTTTACCATCAAAGGCCTCTGTACAGACAACATCAGCTAAAAGTGATCAAATAACCTTCTAATTATCAATGACTTCGATGATAATGAGATATTATGTTTTTACCTTGTGAATTGTGAGATAATTCTTGGAAATTGAGCATCATTTCAACCGATGATGAAACAGACCGACGAGTTGAGGCGATAGATCTCAGATAACTGTGCATACAAAATGTGTACATTATCTAATAAACGCAGATTGAACTCAAAATACAAATTGAGATCAGGATTATTCACTTATTGTCTGATATCTTATTCACTTGTTTCAGAGACCAGAATCATTCAGGTGGAATGATTTAGAATTCAAAATCAGAAATGTAAGGGCATGAATTAATGCATGAACGAGACCCATATTAAAACATTTGAAATATGTGTTTTTGAACATACTTGTTTTGCTGGTCAGTGACCTGGTAAAGTACAGCTGCTTGCTGATTGGTTATTAATGAGTCAATCAGGTGATCATAGAATGAATCTATTTTTAGATTCGATCGATTATGAGCGAAATTATTGATGAATTCCATCGAGAAAACGTCATCTATTTTACAACATCGGTTCAACATCAGACGGAAATCATTGAACTCTTCACTACAGAACATTCCTCTCCTACAAATAAAACACAAATACAGAACATTCCTCTCCTACAAATAAAACACAAATACAGAACATTCCTCTCCTACAAATAAAACACAAATACAGAACATTCCTCTCCTACAAATAAAACACAAATACAGAACATTCCTCTCCTACAAATAAAACACAAATACAGAACATTCCTCTCCTACAAATAAAACATAACTCCTCTTCACTGTAAACAGAACATTGAAATTCAGAAATACATAGTAATATAGATGAGAATATAAGTACATGTGTACATGTACACAATTCATACAAAACATCATTGTTTTATGTACATTAGTGACATGTGAATTAGTAGAATAATACCTGGCTAATTCTGTAAGTAGAATCTGTTTGATATAATCAGTACAACTATCAATTGTGTCAATCATCTGTTGAGTAATCAATCGATTATACGGCCACCCGCCCACTTCATGCTCTCCACCAATCAGTGGCTCACATTTCAACGGAAATTGTTTTCGAATCCATTTCAAAAGTTCGTCTTTTCTGTTGTGTTTAACGAGATACGTCCAAATTATTTCTGAGTTGATTTTCTCACAGAAACAAGTATCTGAAATTGATGAAATTGATATCTATTCTGCTGAGGTTAGTTCAGGTTCAGGTTTAGTTACTAACTGTGGTCATGACCGACCCGGTTTAGACCCGGTTTAGACTCCGTTTAGACCCGGTTTTACCTCTCGTTGTGATGAGTTTATCAAGTAGAATTAACTGTATCGTATTTTCATCTAAATCACGTAACCATGACAATACGTAATGCGAATAACTCGGTGATTCACAGTTATCTACGTCGGCAGACGGCTCAATCTCGCCCACCGGTAGATGACGACCTTCACCTTCTACTATCGAATTTAATATCCGTTCAACATCGCTACAATCTCTGAATATTCAAATAGAATAAGTTACTCTTTCTTACGTTTCATTCTGCAAATTTAGCATTTAGTTCCACAATTGTTCATTCACTTAACTCAATTATGGAATTTGTGAATCGGGGTGATTTTATCTTTATTCGTTTTAAGGACTTTTGGTTGAAATGCTGCAAACTCTTTTCACTCAGAAGTTACCAACTTTTACTTAAGTCAAGCCAGAAAAAATCAGTTATCTCCGTGATTCTCAACTCAGCGAAATGTCTACACTCCAAACACTACTGAATATTATAGAGCAGTTCCCAGCTACACAGTGTCATCACTCAGATTTACAACCTTGTCAGTTGTAAAATTATAACTAACAGGTTATTTAAGTTTGAAACCAGTCTAAGACCGTTCAATTCCATAGCTAAGACCACTTTTAAATCAGTAACTGTGGAACTTGTTCTTGGGTCGTAAAACTAGATTTAAAGAAATCAATTTTCGTCAGATTCTCAGCGATTATAAAACTTACGTTTGAACGAGTTGTAAAATCTGTGATAAAACTTCGTCAAACGATTGACACGAATAAATAGTTTCAATTTCATGTAGATATCGAATCATTGATTTCATTTCGTCGGTTAAAACTTCATCGGATAAAATCGTGATTAAATATTCACGCAATCTTCGATCGGTCGTCATTAAACAAATATCCTTTAATTTCTCGTTCACTTCAAATCCCTGAAAAATATTTACATTACATTCTAACAGCCTTCAAATCAATAAAATCTTCTTTTCTTCTTAAAGTATCTTAAGAGTCGAATTGAACTAAAATCTATAGAACTTAGTTAGATTTACATTAGAATATCAACTGCTGCTTTTCATCACGAGTGAAAGGTTAAAAAACATATTTTCAGAAAGAACTAACCATATTTTTCAGCAGTTTCGAAGCAGTTTGAATGTTGTGATCTTTCAGATGAATCAGAACGGTCTGTAATCCAATATTCAGTATCGCGTTCAAACTTCCGATTTCAACGCCGTACGTTTTACACAGGAAACCCTGAACGGACGCCAGAGATCCAGAGATTAAACCATCTTCAACTGCTTCCTTATTAAATAAAAACAATTAGAATTATTAATACCTGAGTGGAACAGTCACAGCACATAATAAGAGATCCTACAATGATCCTTCAGAGAAACAGGAAACATTATCGTTTTTTTGAAGATCAGATTTAGATAAATTTCAAATCTGCTCGAAAAATAAACTTTGAAATATCATCATTGAGGGATTATTGATATATCTGTAAGAGAGAATACAAATCAGTTTATCAGTGATGAAACCAGTAACTGCAGTGATCTCCTCATTACCTGTACGGACATACAGTCATAACTGGATAATTCTTCATTTGAACTGTTTCTCTCTGATTCATTATAAACTGCTTCAGCTCTTCTTCTTCTCGTTATCGACGTAGGTTTCAATTCATTGCGTAAATATAGAATATATCGACTAACTTTAATAATCAGTTGCGTTTCCTCCTGATTCTCGTACTCGTCACATTTCACCGTTTCAATATTTTGAAATGAAGTTCGGTGTTTAATATTTTGTCTGTTTTTTCTCATGATTAAATTCTGTAATATTTTATGTAAATGCGTGAGTGTAATTTGTAAAAGTTGTTCAGCGAATTGTTTTGATTGATGTTCATTGATGAATTCCTGTATATTTGATATCAGTAATTTGATAGCTGTATCGAATTGAGCGATATCCATTTGAGATATCGATTTTAAATCAGTCTCATCTCCCGCTGCTGCTGCTGGTGCTGCTGCTGGTGCTGCTGCTTGTAAAAATGCTGCAAGAATAAACACAACTTTTTAAAGTAAGTAACTTCAGCTATGAATTCAGCAGATGTCATTCAAAAGATAAATTATATCTTTCATAGAATCCATTTCCACCTTTAAAACAAAACCTACAAAAAACCTGCCATACATGAATGTACATGACACATCTAAGGAAGACTTTGAAGAACTGAAGGATTTAATTCTTTAATCGATTAATTCTTCATTCAGTTTATCTTAAAATTGATTTAATAGTTAATCATTTTTATGAAACTGTGACCCGAAAGGCTTTGTTGAAATTAGTTACCATTTTCTTTACTCTTGAGGAAGAAAGCAACAGTATCGAGTTGACGATGCTTCAAACCATCTTCGAGAGCGTGAATCGGAATAGAACATCGGTCCCAGCAATTAATACAACACAATGAATCAGCAGTAGCGGCTGAATCAAACTGCATCAACTATAATTAATACAACACAATGAATCAGCAGTAGCGGCTGAATCAAACTGCATCAACTATAATTAATACAACACAATGAATCAGCAGTAGCGGCTGAATCAATCTGCATCAACTATAATTAATACAACACAATGAATCAGCAGTAGCGGCTGAATCAATCTGCATCAACTATAATTAATACAACACAATGAATCAGCAGTAGCGGCTGAATCAATCTGCATCAACTATAATTAATACAACACAATGAATCAGCAGTAGCGGCTGAATCAAACTGCATCAACTATAATTAATACAACACAATGAATCAGCAGTAGCGGCTGAATCAATCTGCATCAACTATAATTAATACAACACAATGAATCAGCAGTAGCGGCTGAATCAAACTGCATCAACTATAATTAATACAACACAATGAATCAGCAGTAGCGGCTGAATCAAACTGTATCAACTATAATTAATACAACACAATGAATCAGCAGTAGCAGCTGAATCAAACTGCATCAACTATAATTAATACAACACAATGAATCAGCAAATTTAAGAGTTCAGCTTTTTTGAGAAACTGGACCCAGCTCTAAGAAAACGATTAAACCCCTTTCATCATTCAGTTCATTCTTAAATCAATTTGGAGCAGATGAATTTAAATTCTAGATAATTAAATACCTTATTGACTAATCCTTCAGGTTGATTAGTGAATACTAGAGCTGATATATAAGATGCAGTAATAAGTAAATGTGGGAAAACACTGGATTTTGAGAGTAGAATAAAACAACCATCTTCGGCACTGAAACATACAGAATAAATAATTACACAATTCATTGAATATTCATCAGAAATCTGTTTTTAAAACTCATTAATCTCAAAGACCTGTAGCCAAATAAATTTACCTGATTTTTGAGAGTTGTTTATCAAAGTGATTGATATGAATCAATACGTGATTTCCAGTAGCTGAATCTATCAATCTGCCAATCAAACAAATGTTACCATCGCAAACACTTAAATCACTCGGTTCAACATTAACCAGTTCTTCCGACAAATCGCAGAATGTTACAGAAAGTTTATCAGATTTTGGACGATTCGTATTTGAAAATGCACTGAATTGAGTTTTTCTCAGTTGATGTTGTGTGGTTCCGGAAGTGAGCGAACCAAGGTCTTTATTCCACATCTGATCACAACCATGATGACCTGCTACAGTTCCTGATACAGGTCCTGATACAGTTCCTGCTACAGTTCCTGATACAGTTCCTGCTACAGTTCCTGATACAGTTCCTGATACAGTTCCTGATACAGTTCCTGATACAGTTCCTGCTGGGTTCTTCGATACGAAAGTAGAAGATGAAAATAAACTCGTTGTTCTAACTCTGCTGCTGCTGCTGCTGCTGCTGCTGCTGCTGCTGCTGCTGCTGCTGCTGCTGCTGCTGCTGCTGCTGCTGCTGCTGCTGCTGCTGCTGCTGCTGCTGCTGCTGCTGCTGCTGCTGCTGCTGCTGCTGCTGCTGCTGCTGCTGCTGCTGCTGCTGCTGCTGCTGATGACAAGAGGAATTTTATAAATGTTTTTATTGTTCGTTAAAATACAAACAGATTTCAGTTGATCATCGACGGCAATTTTACAAATCTGATCATTATCACCACGGATACAATCACGCCAGTTTATTGTTGTCAATTCTTCTCCAGTTTCAAGTGAAACAAATGCTTGTTTTAAAAGTTAAGGTGAAGAAAACTTTTATCTCAATATCAAACTGAACCCGATAAAATACAGGCATCATTCTGCCGCATGTCACATTAGAACTATTGATATACATGGACTAAACAATTGTTTTTTTTTAAATTCCCTCAACCCGCTAAGCGCCACGTAGGGCATTAATAGCGGGTTTGATGTTTCTTTTTCCGAATGGGGGAGAGACCAGAGAAGAATCTTCGACCAAGAAACTCTGTCGCCACCAGGGTTTAAACCCATAAACCCTGGATTGACAAGACCAACAATTGTAAATCTATTTTGCTAGCAAATTTACCTAATCATTTCCAGTTTTACTAAATTCTCCAAAGCATGTTTCGATTTCTGTGAGATAAAAGGATACATAAAACACTCGTGTGATTTCTCATTAAAATGAGGAGATTTTTAGTTTGATTCAAAGTCAGTTGATTCTGGAACTGTAACAAACGACCCGCAATAGGACGGTGCTCGATTATCAAACTCTGTTTCCAGTCACATTTCAGTAAATAATTATTCACTGCATTCGATTCGATCAAAATCCAAACAAATTCATCATCACATTTCAGAAGAGTTACTGTAGCAGAAACAGCTTCAAATAACGGCTCTAAAAATCAAACAAAGTAAATAATGACACTTTTAGAATAAAGTATAAAATCTCAGATATTTCTGATGGAATCGAATAAATTTTAACCTCGTTGTTTGAGAGATGAAAATAATTCATTTTTCGTCCAAACGTTCACGACTGATGAATCGCTATTGATTACTTCAAATGCGGTCAATTTCTCCAATTTCCAGAACATTAAAACAGTTTTCAATTGTTCATCGCCATCCGCGGGATTCATCAAATTCCAACAAAACCTGAAATATTAAAGAATTATCTATGAAGAGGTTTTGGAAACCCATCTATTAGAAAATGGATGGAAAATAGCCGATCAGCTGTTTGATAAACTAGTTCCAACCCTACTCGCTACTGCCTAAGGACTAGATCTGTATCCAGTTTCACAAAAAAGATAAACTCAATTTTTGGTTTAATTGCTATTGGGAACTTATGTGTTTTCAATGATGACAACAATTCTAACTTAAACCGTTTTCAGCTTACAACTTTTACATGAAATTGAATCCCGAGCTAAAAACAATGGAGTTAGGTTTAAGTCTCTATATATCATAAACCACGTTACCAGGGTTACAATAGTGTCCGTAACAAATTTCATTTTATTAGGACTCCGATTCCAGGACCTATGTCATATAATCGTCACGTTTTAAGCCAGGATTCATCATTGATGTCCGCCATTTTGGTATCATTAAAGCAACAGGTTTAGAATTTTAAAAATTACCTGTCGCATCGGTTATCCTCGTAACACGTGAGTTCAGCAGCAGCATGATGCTGAGGAGGCTGAGGAGAGATAGGGATTTGAATATTTCGCCACTCCCACACCCCTCTCTTTAAATTCAATAATCCAAAATAATCGTCGTCATAAACTATCAATAAGAAGTTATTATCTGGGACGCAGTGAGATGTGTTTTTAATCGTGTCTGAAGCGATTAACGCAGCGAAATTCAAAATTTTTATTTCGTTCATAGTTTTTTTGACGTCCACCATTTTGAACCAGTCACATGATTATTTATTAGATGGCATCATAGAAACGGGGTCGTCATTGGCAGGGACGTTACGGGCTTGGGGTCTTCTATTCACCAGCTTGTCGGGAGGCATTAAGAGTGCAAACTGATTGCACCTTGAAGCGGAACGGTGATGAATTCAAATCGATGTAGCAAGGTCAGAATGATTGAGAAAGCTTTAATCGATACCAATTCCTATAAATTCGAATAAAAATCGCTTTAAAAATTGCTTGAATTTGTGTGAAGAGAAAACAACGTTCCAGATTGTCTTTTAGTAGTTGGTTCGTATTTTATATTGAACCCATGTAGTGAGACGACCCTGAACTCGTGATGCAGGACTGAGTTGTAACGACCCGGTTTCCACTGACGCCATTGACTGCTGTTTGAATCGAGTGAGAGCGATATTTATAATTAATTGAATCAGTGATCTACTGTTCACTAGTGGCCGCATTCATGATGAGAGTTTTGTGCAGGTTCTATTCGGTGAGTTTAATCTTTATCGCTTCAATCGAGCAGAAAAACATTAACAATGCAATTCAATTAACATTTATTGAGAGATCCCGTTGATGTCAGGTTCGAACCCGCTGTTTGATTTATTTTTCAGATGTCCGCCGCTGTGAGGCCTCATGTCCCTGTTATTAGTTTCCCTCCAAGGATTGCTGTTGGTAAGAGCAAGACTTTTTCTGAAATAGATTTGATGTTGTTATATGCAGCCAAGAGCAAAAATAGTTTTTTATGTCTTTTAAAATTTTTCAGCAGAGTTAATTTGGCCTCCTAAATCACCAGCTACTAGTCAAACACCCGCTGCTGCTGCTACTTCAGGTGCGGTGGAAACTAAACCAATAGGATCAATACCTCGAGGTTCTGGGATTGAGTTTCATTTATTACCAGTTAGATACAGAAGAACTGCTCTAAGTGAAGAAGAGATTCAAACTATTAATGTAAGTTCATCACTATTAAACCTGAGGAAAGTCTTTGTATTTCTGATTGTACATGTAAAACGTAATGACTAAATTATCTATATTTCAGAATGGCGGTGCTTTATAGCTGCAATAACTTATATTCAATACAGTTTTACAGACAGTTTTTTAGATTCAGAGACAGTTTGCGATCAGGCTGCTGCCACTGTGATTAGTTTAGAATATTAGATCGTCAGGTGCTGCCACCTGGTCACAGAGGGGAATACTAAACATGTACAGCTTCATAGATGAGTTATCAAAGTTAAGAAATTTAATAAATAATTTTTTGTTATAAATCCAATTCTGTTGTTATTATTGTCTTCCAAGGGACAGACTATTTGTGGACCCTGATTCTGGAGGTGTGAAGATGGCAGGATAGATACCCTGCTGATAAAATCGGCCCAGGTTCAAATCCAATCTCTCCAAAACCTCCTCTGAATAATGCAGGTAACGATTCTCCATAGTCTCAGAGTGGAAGTTTAACTGGGATGTCCTGGTTTCGAACCCACCTATAGGGTCCATGATCCAGTTGAAAACCAGCGAAATCCAAAGGACAAAAACCAGCGAAATCCAAAGGACAAAACAAGCTCAAAAACAAAAATCTTTGACAAAATTCTCATATTTGAAAAATTCCAGAACAAACATATATCACAATAAATTCATCAAAATACTGATCCAGGAGGCCCGAGCCTTCATGAGGAGTCGCTATATCACAATCAATTATATCTAAATACTGCTAGCAAGATAAATCTATAAAGTATGAAAAATATGAATTTGAAAAAACGAATAAATCTATGAAAATTAAACTTAATTACAACAAACGATACAAGGATTCTATGATTATATAGAAAACGAAATCAAACAGAAAATGAAAAATTACCACTTTACAAATGATTAAATATTTAGAGCTTCATAAAAACAATTAATTTCACTCAATCTTTTTATCACACACTAATTATTATGCATTCCGTTTTATAGAAGATTCTTCAATTAAGAAAACATCTTTCCAGTTTTTGGAAATCGTCAAAAATTAAACTTTCATTAATATAAATCAAATCATTACATTATTTTTTGTTCATGTACATTTAAACTGGAATTATTTGAAGACACAATTTTTTTTTCATAGTATTTTTTCCCAATTCACATTATTTTAAAATATTACAGTTTTTGAAATGTGGCAATTGATTTATCACAAAATATTGTTTTCATAAAAGCACAATTTAGCATTTCAAATTTAATACAAGATCATTCTTATATGCGTCACATAATTTCACAATTATCCCAAACAAATCACTACTGAAAGCGCATGCTTTTTAAAATCCACAGAGAATACTAAATTAGTTTTTTTTGTGTAGAATTTAAGGCAAAAATTAAAATACAAAGCACGATTAAGATAAGACCAATAATAAACATTAGAAATCACCATTTATAGATTATTGCAATTAATTAAATCAGCAAGTTTTTCATATATTTTAAACCAGAGAGCAGTTTGTGAACGGTTTATAGTCCAGACGATAATTACTTCTTTTCTCCCTGACTTTCACCCACAAGCTTAAAGATTTCTTCAAGATTTATTCCTTCTTCGCAGACACCAAAGGCCCCGCCTGAAAAATGTAAGTGACTTCAATGTAGAACTAATAAAATAGATGAGTTAGTGGTTAGTGGTTTGGTGACATGTGAACTAGTGATTAGACCAGTTCTCAGAGACTAAATCAATAAACTATCTACACATGATACAAATCTATAAACTTAAGAGAATACACTCTGTTTAATACACTTAGAATAATGAAAGTTCTAAGGAAGACTGTCTCAAAAAATTAGAAAAGCTGAAATCACAATTACCTTGAAGATCACGATTTGTAATATGTAAAAGGCAGCATGTAAACGGTAGGCCTACTAGGTGTCGGTGATGCTGCTGCTGCTGCTGGTGGTTGGAACCTAGCTGTGAGATGAAGATGACCAGCTGCTGCTGATCTATTTGTAACTGATCTCAGACTGGGTCTAACGCGAGGCGCTCCAACAGCAGTGACCCCTCCACCGCGGGCTGAGTGGTGTCTACTGATTGTTGTCAGATCGGGAGGCTCTGAGGTGATCATCCACGCCGCACTGCCGCCGCCGCCGTGTTGAGACTCGGAGAATATCCCGAATGAATTTAGTTTACGGTTATTCCTCTTGAATCCGTCATAGAACGGACAGTATGATATTGTATGCGCATCATCGCCAGTCGCCTGACATTTAGGACACGTGTATCTCCTCAGAACCGGGCACGTCGTTCGACCCTCTGAATCTTTTAACGCGTGGTTTCTGTAAAAAGCCGGATCCTCGCCATTATTTCGACAGAACGGACATAGAATGTCCCAGTTTCTGCGACCTGTCAGTTTTAACAGATCTGCATAGAGTTTCAGAGTTTGAGGACCCAGTCTTCTCTGTGGAAGAAAGGGCGAAGTGCGCTGGTCTGCACCGGTCGGAGAATCGACTTGGATCGAAGCCGCTGCTGGAGTTAGTGGAGAGGTTATAAATACGTCTCTCTCCTCGCTGCCATCCCCTCTCTTACCCGCCGGCGGGGTTGTTGTAGCCGATAATCGCGGCTCCTTTTCTAAAACTTCGGTTCCATTCCGGTAAAATTCATTGAGATCGAAATCGTCGGATGTCGAGGAATGGACGCTACTGTTTAAACTGCACAAACGATCGCGTTTCCATAACTGGAAATAATCGTTAGATATAGCGAAAGGGGATTCACCACCGCGCTTCTCCATTATAAACCAGCAGCACTCTGAACCAACTGATCGGTCTATATAGATTGATCACTGAGTTAACACTGACTGTCAACTTTCGCGCTGAAACAGCTGACTCTACTTTCAACTTTCAACCAATCGGCGAATGCGTACGATTCAACCAATTAGCGAACTGGACAAACTCACTAACCCTAACCCTAACTCCCCTGAAGCGTCGACCTCATCTAGACTAATTACCCGTCACTATTTTATGAAAACATTTAACATCGAAAAAGGAAAAGGAAAATACGTTGTTTTATGTTACATGGGGGAAATCGCATCCAACCAATTATTATTTATCGTTTCGTGTTGATACGTAGCTGTTCGGGTTTTCTACTAACCGCATCAATTGGCCAATCAAATTCATACACATTATTGACAGCGTATACCTCGCTTACCCTACACCCCCTTCAATACAATCAGCCGGTATTCAGTTCGCGCGTTTGATGGTTGCAGGGTTTATCTGGAGAAACATGAAGGTTTTAATCGGTGCTAGTTTGTTACTGGGGGCTCTGTTATTCCTGATCCTACCCACATCACCACAGGGCGCCGCTAACGGCCCTAAAGTTACCGAAAAGGTTCGTATTAAATACACTACTAAGAATCCAATTTCATTTTATATCCCTCTAGCTCTAGCCTACCTCATCATGCTCATCATTTGTCACACTGTTGTTTTGTAATGTGCAGGTATATTTTGATATAACAATTGGAGGTGAACCTGCTGGCAAAATTGTGATCGGTCTCTTCGGAAAAACGGTTCCAAAAACGGCAGAAAACTTTGCAACACTCGCCGAGGGAAAAAAGAAGGTAAGAATCAAGCGACCTTTAAAACTAGACCTTTTCTTGGAGGGGGCAAGGGTTAAAGCCAAGGTAGTCCGAATATCAGTTATTACGTCTCTTACAACGGTTCAGTAGCAGGCCCAGGTAGTCAGTAACCCGTCTATGGTTCAGTTTCACAATCGGATATTTTCACAAACCACTTGTTGGTATAAGAAACAGCTTACCACCAACGATAGGTAACTAACTACATATAACCATCGTTACCGACTGACTCTATATTCCCAACCTCCCCTCTCTATTTCAGGCTGGTTCGCAAACATTGACTTACGTTGATAGCAAATTTCATCGAGTGATAAAAGATTTTATGATTCAAGGAGGAGATTTTACTCGAGGAGATGGAACCGGAGGTCGCAGTATTTATGGAGAGAAATTTGCTGATGAGAATTTTAAACTGAAGCATTACGGAGCTGGTTGGTTGTCGATGGCAAACTCAGGCGCGGATACAAATGGATCTCAGTTCTTTATCACAACTGTTAAAACTAAATGGCTCGACGGAAGACATGTTGTATTTGGGAAAGTTTTAGAAGGAATGGTAAGTGTATTATCAGTTTCAATTAACTTTGAGAAACGAGACAATACATGAAACCAGTCTCTACCAACAAACTAAACTAAATAGTGGGACATTGAAGCAAATAAATATAGGTTTACTGAGTCTTGAACAGATCCAACTAAATCCAGTTGACAGTAAGCAATTACCGGGGTATAAGCATCATCTAAACATTGACCCCCTCAATAGACAAAAACACTTCTAGATTCTCTTTTGGTAAATTTGAGACCGGTTTACTGGCTGGTCCAGGTCCGATATTTAGTCAAATCAGCCGAAAATAGTCTAGAAAACAGTTAGTTGAATTTGAGACCTGCTGAATTATTGATCTCTTGTGTCTGTTTTTTTCTGTAGTCTGTTGTTCGTAAGATTGAGCAAAGTAAAACTGGTGCAAACGATCGACCGGAAAAAGATGTCGTTATTTCTGCATCGGGAAGAATGAAAGTGGAAAAACCATTCTCCGTAGAGAAGAAAGGTGCTGATGAATAACACTCCTCTCACCTCACCTCATCTCATCCTATATCACTCCGAGATAATATCATTTTCATCCGTTTCAAATACTCAAATCAACAACTCTTAGATTTCAATTTCTGAGTTCTTTTCTCAATAAAAAATTATACTGATTCATTTACCTTTGTGGATTCAAAAATGATTAATAATATATTTTGAAATACTGTTAATATCCATATAGAAGAAACTACAAATAACGTATTAGATCAGTTATTTGGGAACGAGTTGTAAATGAATTATGTCTCGGCTCATATAATTCATGCATCTATTAAACTCATTTTGGCCTCAAATTCTTCATACAGGTTTTATACATGTAAATGTATATATATCCAATTTATGCAGCTAATAGTAATTTTTTGTCGGAATAAAAAATCTTTTTATAATTAAATTCTTTTGTTCCATCGACATCTGTTACAGAGAAAACCTGTTACAATAGACTCTGGTACGTTGCCACGCAGCTGATTGGCACGGATTATCACGTGCCCGGGAATCTTATTATCATGTGACAAAATGTCTTAAGCTCATCCAATTCTCTAACTCAGAATTCACTAGCAGTCTCGATGAGAATAACTGACCCCGGTTAGATCCGAGGTAATGAATGCTGAGTCTACTGTACAAGGATTATTTGGTTCTATATACCGGTAGAATAGTGATCTATTCTACATCAGAAAGCCCGGCTCTAGTCCCCCAGCCGCGCGCCAGTAGAGTAGTGAGTGATCTATTCTACATCAGTAAGCCCGGCTCTAGTCCCCCAGCCGCGCGCCAGTAGAGTAGTGAGTGATCTATTCTACATCAGAAAGCCCGGCTCTAGTCCCCCAGCCGCGCGCCAGTAGAGTAGTGAGTGATCTATTCTACATCAGTAATCCCGCCTCTGGTCCCCCAGCCGCGCGATGATGAATCCTGTATATAACCTACAGCTGAACGTTCACGCGATTTAAAACTGTTCTTATCATTTTTCATACGATTCACTGGTTCTTCAATAAAATCATGCAGTTTCTGTTGAGTGATTAAAGCATATTTTCTCAAGTCGTCTTGAACTGTATTTAATTTATTGATCAGGTCCGATTTATCGGTTGAATTGACGCATGATTCAATCTTTTCCAGCTACAAAATACAAATAAACACATCTCTAATAAATCTGCTGCAGTTTTATCGCTGAATTAATCATCATTTTCAAATGAAAGTTAACAATAGAGGAGGTTATGGTTGTTGGTAGCTACAGCAGGAATCACTTACAGTTTCTGGAAATATGACTCGTCTTGATTTAACATGTTCCGGAAGATCTTCATAAAGAACGCGTGATATCATACTGATAGCATCATCGGGTCTGTTTAACGCCGCGTACGCTATCGCCTGAATATAGATACATATACGCAGTGAGAACGATCGTTACCACTAGGGGGCGTTTACAGTCAGTTTGATTTTTACCTTTACGTTCAAAGCTGCTATAAACCGATCTTCATTTGCCGTCGCTAGAATTTCAAACGCTTCATTCGCGTGATTCTACAATAAGAGAAACTATAATCAACTTCTAACCCTAACCCTAATACTGTCTTGAACTGGCCTCTTTCTTACTCCCCTCTCCCTCTCTCACTCCCCCCTCTCCCTCCCTCCTCTCTCTCATTCCCCCTTCTCTCTCTCTCTCGCTTTGGCCTCAAAATCATAAAACTTACATGTTGCAGACAAAGTAAAGCCCCAAATACTCGACCTCTAACGGGAACATCTGCTTTCTTATTAGTCGTCGTTCTAATAATATCAACTGCTTTTTCATAAGACTCGGGGGTATTCTGAAAATAGATGAATCAAGTGACAAACTGGACTCAGTGCTGAGGGAGGGGGTGACGAAGGTGATAGTTACCTGTTTATAACAAGCTGCCAGAGCTAGTGTTGAACAATCTCTCGGAAATCGAATACTTTGTGACAATCTTTCAGATATTTCTTCATAAACTTTTATGACATCGTCGTATAATTTGTGTTCGTACAACAAATCCATTAGTATTAAATATGTCGACATTTGATCATAAAAATCTACTATTTCCTGTAAAACAAAAATCCACAATTCAAATATAGCCACAAGGCAGCAATAATACTGATATTGGTGTAAATTGAATATAATTGATTAATGAGATATCGACATTGATTTCATGATCTTTATAGGCATAATTAGATAATTTGGATGGAAAAGGATGTAATTAATGATATCTATAATTAAAATACTAACAGAGTCGTTAAATGCGTCTAAAGCTTGTCGAGGTTTCTTCAAATGATGAAACATTCTCATTACAATCGGACCAAATTGAAACGTGCCGAAATGTAATGATTTCTGAACCGCATATCTGAAAAATAATACATCAAAATACAGAACAGTTTAACTACAAATACAGGACCCAGTGTCTCGCAGTTCTGAGCTAAAAACTGACAACTGTGGAACGCTGGGTCCGCAGCGGAATTAATGGCCAATAATAGTGGAGGTGTGTATAAATACTTTTTGATCATTTTAACAGCTGTGTCTAATTCAGAATCAGTCTCAGCGAGACTCGCTACAGTTTTTAGATCGTCAGTGAATATCGTACAGTTGTCACCGGACGCCATATAACTCTCCATACGATGAAAAAAATCGTCTGAAATAGAAAGAAAAATACAATGAAATAATGTGCGTCATATTACTGAAGTTAGTCTAGTCACCTAGCCATCGTAGGGGACCCGTTGTAGGGAACCCGTCGTAGGGGACCCGTCGTAGGGAACCTGTAACAATGACTGGTATTCAGACTATACTGAAGTCATCTCTATTTCTAATTTTAAATTTGTATTTACCATTTAATTTACTAAGTGATTGTCCCTGATTAAATTATCCTCTCAATGGGGGCTGTTTCTTATAGTCATTGATTTGGACATAATAAATGGTCGACAATATGATTGTCCCAGACTCAGGGACCGGTTGCATAGTCATATCATATCATATCAGATTCAGGAGCTGTTAGACCACAGGCCGTTCTCCTGATCGAATCACTTCTGTTGAATTTGCCAATTTTGAATTATTACACTTTGCAAAAATCTAGCTTAGACTTAAGACTGGTGTAAGATCAACTAAGTTCTATAGCCAATCTAACAACTTAAGACCACTCTTGCGATTTAAAACCCCTTTTGGACTTAAGTCACGACTGTGCAACTCTGACCCCACCCAGCCAGGAGTTTTAGTTGGGACACTTTCATTCAGATCAATATCGACGGCCCAGTACAGTATCGATGTATGATTTTTGACTCACCTCTCCTGGAATGAACTCTTTCACGAGTTATCATTCTCTGTCGTTTATATCCTTCCAATCCGAGAATATCATCGCTAAACAACCCGAAATATCGACATCCTAGGTAAAAATACAAGTAAAATATATGAAATAAGACGATTTCGTTCGGTAATTATTACGATTTAGTTCCAGGAAGTCGGGCGGCATGACTCAATTATTTCATTAAAATTGCGCATTCTAACCACATATTTAGAGTAAAATCTCCCGAAACATTGAGAATCGACAATTAATCAAACATATAACTACCTAGAGTTTGTGAAGGTTTCCTTATTTGACGGAAGAAAACAATTTTTAGCGAGCAGTTGCTCAAATTTCTCAACATGGGCGCGGCCATTTTGGATAGACTGAACCCGGACATTTAGTCCGCTTCGGTGTCCGAAACCTCAGGGCTTCAATTTTTTAGATAGTATTTCAAAGGATTCTGTTATTTTAATTGAAGTTTGAATGCATTTTGAATGCAGTATAAGCCACAAATTTCTAGACAATTTTTGATTAGAAAAGCTTGCCTCCACACGACCTTGAGTATTGTAAAGTACGCGCAGTGTATGGCGTAAGGTATTCCGCGCTTTTCAATCGAAAACTAATTTAAGTGACACGACGAACAGATATCTTCAAAAATATGGTAATTTTTTCATATATCAGTAAAATACTTTAAACAAATAATAAAATTTGTATATGAAATAAATATTCTGAATCAAAGGATGAAATTTTTAAAGATCGAGTTGTAATTTGTTATTCGCTGGATCGTTAATTTTATTTACCTTTTGTGCTTTACCCGCGACCCCACTGGGTCCATTGCACTCGTTGACTGCGCGTGCTGCAGTTCGATGATTGTGGGTTCGAATCCCGATAAATTCTTAGGTCACATGACTATAAAATGGCAGCTCCCTTGTATATTAAATGTTAATTTGGAGATTCAAATTATTTTCATCTCATCTGGTAGTATTTAAATCACCACCAGAGTTTTGCAATTTAAGATGGCCAGTAGTGAAGAAAAACAGGTTTGAAATATCTCACTCAATCTCAATCAATTGCTTTTTGAAAACTTTTTCAACATTTTTTTTCGATTCCTTATTTATTTTGCATGTTGATGTTGTTGGATTGCAGAGTTTTGAAGATCTGAAACAGAAAGGCAATGATTGTGTAAAAGCTGGTAATCATGCTGAGGCTGTATTACATTATACGCACGCGATTAAACTAGAACCAAACAATCATTTACTCTACAGCAATCGATCGCTTGCATTTCTGAAAGTCGGTCAGATTTATTACGCTCGAGAAGATGCACTTGAAACAATTCGTCTGCAGCCTCAATGGGCAAAGGTATTTCATATAACTCCCCTCTCCTCCTCATGGTGGCTAGCTGCTCAGCCTCTCTCTGGTCAGCCCTGTTTTGTTGATAAGATTTTCTCTGGTTCTTGTCATTGCTGTTGAATGTAATTTTCAGGGTTACTTCAGGAAAGGTGAATCCGAGTTTCAAGCACAGAATTTCCAGGATGCTTTATTTACCTATCGTGTAAGGATTTGATTATTTGCCAGCCTGTCTATCTGTCCGTCTCTCGCTGTCTATCTGTCTGTCTCTCGCTGTCTATCTATTTGTTCGCTTTCATGAATCTTTGTGTTGAATATTGTTTTCAGCATGCGTTAATTTTGGAGCCTCAAGACAAGAATATATGGCAAGCGATTAGAAAAACTGATAGTGAACTGACTAAACAAAATAAAAGTAAGTTTATATAAATTTTATGTAAGTTTTAAGGTGAATCAATTTTCTAATTCATGATGCATAATTTCATTTCCATGCACTGATTGTATATTTAATATCTGGAATTATCTGTGAATGTTTTGGTTTTAGTTGAAAAGCGTTTACCGTATTATGGAGTTTGTCTTGGATTATTATTTGGTGCATCAATAGTATTATCAGATTCATTTCTAACCAAACAACCCGCGATACAGGTAACTATTACACACAGTCACCGCTGCTGCTGCTGTAGAAATGTGTTAAGAATGCTTATTTCTTGTTTCAGTATTTATTTCTGAAATGTTTACTAGTAGCTGTATTCGGAGGTATTGGTCTAGGATTATCAGTCGCTTATCGTTATTACATCAAAGAACAAAGAAAATCTCTACTACAACCACCACTAGATTTACTAGCAGGTATTTACACCACTAGATTTACTCGCAGGTATTTACACCACTAGATTTACTAGCAGGTATTTACACCACTAGATTTACTAGCGGGTATTTACACCACTAGATTTACTAGCGGTTATTTACACCACTAGATTTACTAGCGGGTATTTACACCACTAGATTTACTAGCAGGTGTTCACACCACTAGATTTACTAGCAGGTATTCACACCACTAGAGTTACTAGCGGGTATTTACACCACTAGATTTACTAGCAGGTGTTCACACCACTAGATTTACTAGCAGGTATTCACACCACTAGATTTACTAGCGGGTATTTACACCACTAGATTTACTAGCGGGTATTTACACCACTAGATTTACTAGCGGGTTTTTACACCACTAGATTTACTAGCAGGTATTTACACCACTAGATTTACTAGCAGGTATTTACACCACTAGATTTACTAGCGGGTATTTACACCGCTAGATTTACTAGCAGGTATTTACACCACTAGATTTACTAGCAGGTATTCACACCACTAGATTTACTAGCAGGTATTCACACCACTAGATTTACTAGCAGGTATTTACACCACTAGATTTACTAGCAGGTATTTACACCACTAGATTTACTAGCAGGTATTCACACCACTAGATTTACTAGCAGGTATTTACACCACTAGATTTACTAGCAGGTATTTACACCACTAGATTTACTAGCGGGTATTTACACCACTAGATTTACTAGCAGGTATTCACACCACTAGATTTACTAGCAGGTATTTACACCACTAGATTTACTAGCAGGTATTCACACCACTAGATTTACTAGCAGGTATTCACACCACTAGATTTACTAGCAGGTATTTACACCACTAGATTTACTAGCAGGTATTCACACCACTAGATTTACTAGCAGGTATTTACACCACTAGATTTACTAGCAGGTATTTACACCACTAGATTTACTAGCAGGTATTTACACCACTAGATTTACTAGCAGGTATTTACACCGCAGCCCAGCGACGTTCTTTGACTGCCAACATTTAATGTCAACCATTTACTGCGGGTGTTTAGTATTAACCTATCTCTGTCGGCCGGTGTTTAGTGTTAACATATCTCAGTCTGCCGGTATTTAGTGTTATGGGTTTTATTTCAGAATTGAACGGTGATAAGAATAATGAGGGATCAAATACAGTCGGCAATCGTAATAAGAGATCAACAACTCGTGGAGGAGGAGAGGAGAGTGGAGGGAAGGAGGAAAAACATCCTAAACGTAAAGGAGGAGCTTCAGCCGGACGTCTTCGGTTCAAAAAGGGCAAATCTTAAAATCGCCCTCCATAAGACACTAGTGACACCTGTCGATAGACACTAAAACTAATTAGTCCAATGTTATACAATGTTGTAAAGAAATTTAAATTATTATTAAATAAATTTATACGTTTAGTTAAGTGTTTGATTGTATTAAGCAGGCAGCTAGCTTCCCCGTAAATCAGTCAGCCAGGCAGCTACTCAGTCAGGGTACCGGGAGAGTACCACCACGTCAGGGTACCGGAAGAGCACCACCACGTCAGGGTACCGGGAGAGTACCACCACGACAGGGTACCGGGAGAGTACCACCACGTCAGGGTACCGGGAGAGTACCACCACGTCAGGGTACCGGGTGAGTACCACCACGTCAGGGTACCGGGAGAGTACCACCACGTCAGGGTACCGGGAGAGTACCACCACGTCAGGGTACCGGGAGAGTACCACCACGTCAGGGTACCGGGAGAGTACCACCACGTCAGGGTACCGGGAGAGTACCACCACGTCAGGGTACCGGGAGAGTACCACCACGTCAGGGTACCGGGAGAGTACCACCACGACAGGGTACCGGGAGAGTACCACCACGTCAGGGTACCGGGAGAGTACCACCACGTCAGGGTACCGGGAGAGTACCACCACGTCAGGGTACCGGGAGAGTACCACCACGACAGGGTACCGGGAGAGTACCACCACGTCAGGGTACCGGGAGAGTACCACCACGTCAGGGTACCGGGAGAGTACCACCACGACAGGGTACCGGGAGAGTACCACCACGTCAGGGTACCGGGAGAGTACCACCACGTCAGGGTACCGGGAGAGTACCACCACGTCAGGGTACCGGGAGAGTACCACCACGTCAGGGTACCGGGAGAGTACCACCACGTCAGGGTACCGGGAGAGTACCACCACGTCAGGGTACCGGGTGAGTACCACCACGTCAGGGTACCGGGAGAGTACCACCACGTCAGGGTACCGGGAGAGTACCACCACGACAGGGTACCGGGAGAGTACCACCACGTCAGGGTACCGGGAGAGTACCACCACGTCAGGGTACCGGGAGAGTACCACCACGACAGGGTACCGGGAGAGTACCACCACGTCAGGGTACCGGGAGAGTACCACCACGTCAGGGTACCGGGTGAGTACCACCACGTCAGGGTACCGGGAGAGTACCACCACGACAGGGTACCGGGAGAGTACCACCACGTCAGGGTACCGGGAGAGTACCACCACGTCAGGGTACCGGGAGAGTACCACCACGACAGGGTACCGGGAGAGTACCACCACGTCAGGGTACCGGGAGAGTACCACCACGTCAGGGTACCGGGAGAGTACCACCACGTCAGGGTACCGGGAGAGTACCACCACATCAGGGTACCGGGAGAGTACCACCACATCCAGTATAAAGAACATCAGAAGTGAATTTCATTGATAAAGAGTTAATTTATTTTAGTTCACATACAAACTGAACATTAATCTATTCTAATTATTTATAATACAGTCAATCAAATTGTGTCTAATTCACACAGAGTTTTTACTTGGACAACATTTCAGTCATTTCTGGTACAGCCTAAAAATAGAAATAAACAAACAAACAACACAATAAATAGGTTTTAACTGAGCAAAAATGTAAAATTCACCGGTTTGGAAATTGAACATACTTTAAATAGATCAGCGACTAATCCAAAATCAGCTACTTGGAAAATTGGAGCTTCTGGATCTTTGTTTATCGCAACAATTACTTTACTATCTTTCATTCCGGCTAAATGTTGGATGGCTCCAGAAATTCCGACAGCAATGTACAACTCCTGAAATATACAACAATACAAATGAAGTCTTCGACCAACAGATATACCGATCAGAGACTGGATAGTTATGGTGTCATTCATTGCACCCAGGGAGAGGTGGGTCGAGAATTGATCATTTCAACCTATATACATAAGGCTTAAAAACTTGATACCTTGTTTCTTTGTCTGCTGAGCTCATAAAATGACCCACCCATTCGCCTATCTACCTTGTACATAACTTAATTTAATCATGATCATCAGGCTAACAATAACAGACCCAGAAACTATAGAAATGATTTTATACAATAGTGACCCGGTCACTGCAGCCCGGCCGCTGCGGCCCGGCCACTGCGGAGAAACAAGGCATTATTTTTAGCCCAATGTTTAAATTTAGTTATGAAAGGGAGGTAGGAAATTTATTACTAGAGCACATACTGAACCGCTGCCTCCAGAACTGGGTTCACATCACCTATTTTCAGCCCCCCCCCACCTCCATTCAGCCGAGAAACTTAACAGTGCAACTATTTTTACCCCTTCTCCACCTGAGAGACTCAACAGTGCCCGAGAGACTTACCGGTGCCCGAGAGACTAAACAGTGCCCGAGAGACTCAACAGTGCCTGAGAGACTAAACAGTGCCCGAGAGACTTACCGGTGCCCGAGAGACTAAACAGTGCCCGAGAGACTTACCGGTGCCCGAGAGACTTACTGGTGCCCGAGAGACTTACCGGTGCGACTATTTTTCCAGTCTGTCCGACTTGCATATCATTGGGTACGTAACCTGCGTCTACGGCAGCCCGAGAGGCTCCGACTGCTGCGTTCATTTTATCAGCCAGATCGTACAATAGTTTAAAATTATCACCACTCTTTAACCCTCTTCCTCCCGATACGACCGATTTAGCACCTGCTAATTCCGGCCGATCGCTTTTATGGATTTCCTGTCCGACGAAACTCGATAATTCATTTTTACCCGACGGAGCTGGAGCTAAAAATATAACAATCAAATAAACGAACGAACGAACTGGAGACCGGATGATCGCGAGATGTGAATACTAACCATTCTCAACGGTAGCTGATCCACCATCAGTTTCAGCAGGTGCGAATGACGTTCCTCGTACTGTTATCACTTTAACAGATTCGGGAACTTTAACCGTTTGAATCGCGTTTCCTTAAAATGAGGAAATTAACACAAATGAATATAAATACTTGATTTTGTCCCATTTTACTATGAATAGATTGTTTACCTGCGTATATAGTGCGCACGAACGTATCAGCTGATTTCACTTCCGTTATATCTGAAACCGGTGCTACGTCTAATTTCGCGGCTAATCTCGGTAAAACGCTCTGAAAAATAAACAAACAAACTTCACGCATGAACTGTCGATTGAGAGAGTGTCGTTTTATAAACAGTTTTCACGGTGAATACCTTTCCAAAAGCTGAAGCTCCAGCGACGACATGCGTGAATTTAAACTGTTCCTGAGCAGCCATTAAAACAGGTGTAACACTTTCTGTAAAACAACGCGATTCAATATAAAACATGTTGTGTTTAGAGTGGAGCGGGGTTTGAATAATCAGATACCGAACCTGGTAGAAACCCTTTCAATTCCTCGCTATCTGCTAAAATTACTTTATTCACACCAGGAATTTTACCAGCTTCAGCAGCAACCTAGAAATAAATAATACATTTCCACAAATTTTCATCAATTATTTTGAATATTCTCGGTTCAACCATCGCTAACCAGAGATGAATACAATCAAGTTTATGCCAATTTGAGAGGCTGTCTGTACATTAGTAAAAGTCACTGTTGGTGGTAAGCTAATTATAATCGGATGAGCTTATACCAATTCGTGGTTTGTGAAAATATCCGATCGTGAAACTAAACCACAGACAGGTTACTGACTAACTGTACATAGGCCTATGGCCTTTTATAATGGTAAATAATGATATGATATGGCGTTTCTGAACGCTAAATCTTCATTGGATTAATGCATCATAAACACAGATAAACTGCTTATCAAATGGAATTGAGGATCAAAATGTCGCAACTGATTAATTAGGCCTACAGAATGGCAGATTGAAATCTCGCACAGACGGAGTGGAGAGGCATGTGACGTGTGACACTGACAGTCATTATTGTATCAAATATAGTTACTAACTCCTTGAGTCTCAGTATTATACCTCAAACAGTCAGAGGTTAGGAATGAGGGCGGCCGGGTTTTAGTCTTACCTGACTACATCCGGTTCCAGCTACGATACAAGTGATATCTCCGCCGATCTGTGCAGCTGCGGTAGCTGCATTTAACGTGATCGGTAATAGTTTCTCATTGTCATGTTCAGCTACTATCAGTGTACTGTTCAAACGTTTCAATATTCCGGACTAGTGCGAAAAATAAACAGTGAGTGAATTATACAACAAGCAATAAAATTCAATTGATTGATCATTTTCATGATCGATGATATTTGGAGTTTGATACTGACGCAGTATTTAGTGATGTTTGTTTGTCGGAGGCAACCACTCCTCACTGTCGATGAAAACATCTCGCGGCTGAGCTCGAATAGTTGATCGTTAGTAAATCAAGGCGGTATTAAACTAGTTTAAGAGAGGCGACGAAACTGGAGAAATCTGGATTGATTTTACATAATCCAGTTCATACTCGTTCTCAGGACGCAGAGTATGGTTGTCTTAAAACACGGATAAGGACTTCGTCCGTTCCGGATTTTACTTCATTTAAAATACCTAATTTCTATTAAAAATACAATATCGCTCTGCTTTGATTGCTTGTATCAAATTGTGGAGGGAATGAAATAATTCATAATTAAATACTCGACTTCAAAACGTTTTAAATCGAGTGCTGCCCTCTATCGGTCTTTCACATACATCGGTCAAAATGGTGGGTACACATTTCTATCTGTATTTGATTGAAATCGCTTTTAATCGAGTCTTTCTGCGACGAATTTTCTGCATCAGATCGATTCATACTATTCACACAATTCTATCGAATCGGTTGATATGTTTATGATGTTTTTAAAACTTGTCAATAATTCACCTAAATGAATTTAAAATCGTCGCAGAATTTTCCCGGAAGCGAATTCTTGGCGATTATTTTCATCTTCAACTGAACAATTAACAGTTTATAATTGATTTCGAGGCCTGTAACAAACAACCATTCATCAGTCATCCCCCTCTGCAGCACGACTCTCATAACATATCATGATGTGATGCACTGCGCTGTGGTCCTCAAGTGAAATATGACCGATTTTATAATCATTATTAATTATTGGCAATGCTAACTTATCATCGGTTTTGTTCTGATTTTTTTTTGTAACAGGCTGAAACTGAACAAGAACTCATTGAGAAGAAGAAGAAGAGAACCTTCAGAAAATACACCTTCAGAGGTGTTGATCTGGATCAGCTTCTAGACATGTCCAGGTACGCACGGGACCCTTGGCCTTATACTAGCAGTAACCCCCGCCCGGGGCCAATCTGGCTCAGCGACCCGAGCCCTGTAGTGATGTCGTAATGATGATTGTTTAATACCGCCCCAGTCTGATAAATCTATGACTGATTGGTTCAAATATCTGATTATTCGACATCAACTACGGCTACTAAACAGTTTTAATGAATGTATATTTTATTGTCTGATAACAGATTTTGCTTAAGTCTTTAGAACGGATACCTCTTATTGACCTCGATACAACCAGTTAATCTGTCAATCCGGAATGAACCATTTTCATATCCTGAAACATTGATTAAAAGCCCTTTTTAATTCGTGTCGAATGAGTCTTTTTAATTAAGATAAATGAAGTTAATCAATAAAACAGGTGATATTTTGTGTTGCAGTGAACAGCTGATGGAGTTATTTCACTGTCGAGCCAGACGTAGATTTAACAGAGGTCTCAAGAGTAAACCACTGGCTCTGATTAAACGACTGAGGAAAGCTAAAAAAGAGGCTGGACCGTTAGAAAAACCAGAGGTAAGTCATCGTACCCCGCATCGCGATCGGATGAATCCCCCTCTTATTGAAATCTACTCATGAATTTGTTAAATATTATTCAGGTTGTAAAGACACATTTAAGAGATATGATAATTGTACCTGAAATGATCGGAAGTGTCATCGGGGTTTATAATGGAAAAACATTCAACCAGGTTGAAGTAAAGGTCAGTATTAATTCAACACTTCTCCTTACTGCAGCTATTAATATGATGACTTGTAATTACCGCCCCAGTCTGAATTACCACATGACTGATTGGTTAAACTGTCTGATTAAAACTTTGATTATTGTTAAATGTCCCATCAATCCCCTTATGATGTCATAGGGGATGATGCTTTTAGAATATGATGACTTGTAATTACCGCCCCAGTCTGAATTACCACATGACTGATTGGTTAAACTGTCTGATTAAATCTTTGATTATTGTTAAATGTCCAATCAATCCCCTTATGATGTCATAGGGGGATGATGCTTTTAGAATATGATGACTTGTAATTACCGCCCCAGTCTGAATTACCACATGACTGATTGGTTAAACTGTCTGATTAAATCTTTGATTATTGTTAAATGTCCTATCAATCCTCCTATGATGTCATAGGGGGGTGATGTTTTTAGAATATGATGACTTGTAATTACCGCCCCAGTCTGATTTCATCCATGACTGATTGGTTAAACCGTCTGATATGCCCCCCTTGTGAAACCCCTGGTAGTTCTGAGGTATATTGTTACAATGTGAAATGAGGTTCGTTTGTTTGTTTTTCAGCCTGAAATGATTGGTCATTATCTGGGTGAATTTAGTATCACGTATAAACCAGTTAAACACGGTCGTCCTGGAATCGGTGCCACTCATTCATCTAGATTCATCCCTCTTAAATAAACTCTGTATCAAGTTTAATAAAAACAACTACATGTAAGAGATGAAATGATATTCTTTATTTCAATAATCTTGAAGTCGTTTCTTTTCCTGCGCTACTGATCGGTTATCACTACAAGATTCCCTCAAGGATTGGTTCGGTTTTCACTACATGAAAACTCCCTTCAGTTATCACTACAAGATTCCTTCTGGGACTGGCTCTGTTTTCACCACGGTTCTCACTAGGACTGGATCGAAGCCAGAATATGACTAGGCGGTTAATCAGGATAAAACGATAGGATACCGCGTTTACAAAAGACTGGTTGCGATAGGGACCGGTAACCAGTCTAGGTCGACTGCCTCCAGCGCGAACGCAGTAAGGGTTGCTCCGAGAATTTTCAGATACGGCGAATGAGGAACGAATGATGGTCGAATTAGCCCTAGGAAAAAGATCGTAAGTCTTTCCTTACCTAGGAATTAATTTGTCATTAATTCGACCATTGGACAATATTCGAGAAATTAGTAAATTGATTAATGCAGAATGTGTACAATTTGAATTTGCATAATTCCTGAGTATTTTTCATTCATATTCTAAACATGTCTGTATTTGATCGTACTATGCAAGTATTTGTACAGTACACTCGTATATTGTCCTCGTTCTGCCGGTAAAATGTTTTTAAAGATAATTGACCCAAATCGTCTGCACACATATTTCACCCGTCAATACAATATGTATTTTACACTAACGTTCACTTCACATATATTTCACGCTTCGATGAGTTTCAGTTAACTGTATTTTTAATGCATTAATTGCAATTCCATTTTATTTGAATAGTAGACAAAACCTGTCTATAAAACGGGCAACACGACGGGAACAGTAGTAAGCCAGGCACTCACAACACGACGGGAACAGTATTACGCCATATTAGGAATACGATTCTTGATAACTGGAATTCTTACGTAAATCGAGTGGTTTTGCTGTTTTTGGAATATTGATGTTCAGTACCTGGGACCATGTTCGAATAAGATATATTCTATAAAGTGAAACCCATCAGAGAAATTTAGATATAAGCGAATGTTTTTTTTTTAAAAGGAAACTAAAATCATGAACGGATCATCAGTGGATTATTTGGAGCGATTGGAACTGGCTAAGGCGTCATTACAGGATTTATCAGACAGCGCTCGAGGGGTCGAGATTTTAGAACCTCGCAAACTTAAAACGCAACTTACTGAACATCTGAATAATATAAACGAATCATTGAAATATGTGAATGAAATTTTAGTCTCAACTGAAACAGTATTTCAGAATCTCATTGATTTACAGCAAGTTCTACTCGACCGCATTGTACAAGGTATTTTCTAATTGCTAAGGCTAAACAAAAATGATACCTTGTTTCTCCGCGGCGGCCGGGTCATTTTGTAAAACATAATAAAATTTGTAAGCTTCTCATTTCTATAGCGGCCGGGTCTGTTATGGTAAAATTGATCACGATTTAAAAAAAAGGTAATTCATAGGGTAGATAGGCGGCCGGCCGGGTCAACAGCAGATCGGAGAAACAAGGTATCAATTTTTTCTAGCCCAGCGTTCGCAGTGTTTGATCACATTAAACAAATTTTCACGTGAAATCAGATTCATACGTTTTATGTTTATAGCATTTAATTGTTGGTACATTACTTTTACATTCAATTTGATTCAAATGTTTTGAAGTAATAGAATAAATATTCAAATACATCCTAAAAAACCCTCTTACGATCTACATGTGCTACAAGCGAATGTACGAATTAAGATAAAACCCATACCCAGGCACTAGATAATTTGAGCTTTCTAAAATATTCTAAATCTTTAGAAACAACCAACTCAAATATTTCATAAATTCTGAAACAATTTTTATTCATAATTCTGAAATTGTAGAAGGTAAAATACGGGAGCCTGCATTAGAGAATATTCGAGATCAGTTGGTTCACTCCACAACTGCTCTGATGCCGTTAGTTTTTCCCTTATCTCAAAAAGCTGGTGAAATAATGACGAATCTACACGAATCGTGGCAGAGAAATATTCTGCACAGAGATCTACAGGTGCTCTCGTCTGCTGCTGCTGCTGGGGATGAAGGAACTCGATACCGGAATCATTATGAACTATTCGAGGACGAGATGAAGAAGAATTCCTCCTCCTCGTCATCAATGGTTGAATCGTACTCGAGCTCTACAGTGAGACGTCTTAGCTGGCCGGAAACCCGTCTAACATTGATCGATAAATGGACGGCAACATCCACCGCGAAACAAGTCAAAAGATCGAACAACACAAAAGACATCATGTAAGTGTTTGTTAATTGATAAGGATGTTTTTGGACCCGGGGTTGAGTTTTTGGACCCGGGGCTGAGTTTTTGGACCTGGGGGTGAGTTTTTGGACCCAGGCCTCCAGTGCTCATGTTTTTCTCATTCTTAATAATTCAAAATCCGAAGTTTTTATATTTCTAACATTGGAGCCAATCCTAAAACTAAACACCGTCTTGGACAATACGTGAAGACTGGGTCCTAGAGTTTGAGCTCCAGGATCCAAGAAAAAAAATGTTACAGCTGGTAATGTTAGTGAATAGAGTCGCCACACCGACTAGACTTACCAGACAATCTAACACGGCTAATAGTCGCTAGTGTCGGTCTAGTGGTCAGTGCGCTTGGCAGCTATGCTGGATTCCGGAGTTCGAATCCTGCCAGGGTTTTGCCTATTTGTGGGCCCGATTACCTTTTTGATGACAGAATTTCACCTCTTTAGGTTAAAAAACTTTTAAAGAAAATTAAAGACTGCTCTTGTAGATTCCTGGCTTCTGGCACGAATTTCGTTCATCATGATATTTCATATTTTAATCAGATTCAAGATGGCCGATAACGATGATGTCTGTTGCGTCATACGAACTCCGACTTCTGATTTTTATGTCGATGATTTTCATTGCGAGCAACGGGAAATCATAACGGCTAACTCACTTCCGGTGAATGCATCATTGTGCAGTAAAATAGTTCGGGTCACGAGTACTCTTACTCAACTAGATTACACCGATCAACATCAGGTATTGTTTTGATTAGTTTGAATCTAAGATTAAATCAATTTTATTGCAGCGAATTTATAAACATATATAAGTATTTAATCCATTTTGCTTTAATCCAAGGCTCGGCGCATTTACAAGATAAGAATTTTGTGGTTTTACAGTTGGCAACAAATGTGTATGAATTTGAATCTAAAACCGCTTTGAATTCGTGAAACTAGAAGAACAATGTTAGATTGACGCATAACTCTCAGAGCTACTCAAGTAACAAGTAATTCTAACACAGCTTGTGAAATGTTGAGATGATTATAGTGTGTTCTGTAGCAGTAGTTTGAAGGATACATTCTAACCTATAATTTGAGGGAAGCAGTCACTACACAGATTGTCGCGTCAAACAGTTCTGTTCTTGTCATGTATAATTTTACCGCTATCACCACTACAACTCGTAGAATATACCGCACTGCTGTGAAGAGACCGGATTATATCATAGCTTTCCATAGGTTCATTCACTTACTTTACGACTATACTAGAACATTCAAGTACGTTTTCTTACTTCCGCCGGGAAGTGTGCTTAACTTTCTGACAATAATTTTACTGATAAAGTGTCGCAGATATCAGTCAGTTCGTTACACGTTCCCCTATCTCATAACTCTCGCGTTTTCAGATCAACTTGTCGTCTTGTTTCAGTTACAGAAATTCCCTGAATATTTGAAAGACTTGGTAGTTTATGATCTAGGATTTTATAGAGAATGTCGCGCTACTTATCTGACATTCGCTAAACACAGTAAACTATGTCCATCACTTTACTATTTCTATTACTATTTCCGCTATCTGCCCAGACGATTGTTTCCTTCGTGTGCTTTTTCAAACCTATTTTATGACCAGGCAATATCTGTATCAAACTACATAGTTATAGTGATTGCTATCGAGAGATTTGTTTCTATTCGTTTTCCTTTCTTTCACATGAAACATTTCACCGTCACTCGGCGTAAAATAGCAGTAGGTTTTGTCATCTTCTGGGCGTATTTTATGAACTTGGATTCAGCAATTATGCACAATCGTATATATCTCAGTAAATTTCGCAGATATAATGAAACATTTGATCATTTTAAATGTGCTATGACATTGTATTATCCAACTATATGGTCAATACACGCCCTTAATGCTGGAAGAACATTTTTACAAGATATCTTTCCTTCTGTAATGATTGTAATATTATCAGTGTTAACTGCTGCATTACGCAATAAGAGATCTGAGATGAGAGCGAAGAGAACAGATCGTCATCAATCTTCAGCCAGTAAAACTCTTCTAGTTGTAGTTATGGTGTATATTTTACTAGTTTTCCCACATGCGTTTTGTAAATTTATCGAAGACTCAATGTCCTTCATTAAGCATTTTTTGTTTGTAAATCACGGTATACGGATAAACTCCCCTATATTGAAGTTCTACATGTTTACTTTATGGAGTAAGTTGGCCGAATTTGTATTCGACACATTACGACAATTTGTGTTCTGTGTTAATTTCTTTATATACATCGGAACATTGAAAGTTTTCAGGCATCAATTTATTAAATTATTTACTGATCGTTTATGTTGTAAAATGAATGAGTCAAATCAGAATCAAACCTGAATTTAGATTCTTACATCGGGCGCCATCTGGTGTTGTTTTAATGAACCGGGCGGCCATCTGATGTTGTATTAATGAACCGGGCGCCGTCTGGTGTTGGTTTTATGAACAGTTTCACCAATAAATAACAATCATTTTAAATCTCATTTATAATTTAATTGTGTCTCACTCATTTTAAACCTTAACACATTGAAGCTTAAATTCAACGGATTCAAATAAAAAAGCGGATCCTCAAATTAAACTCGTACCTGGGGTCAATCTGTACTCACACAGATGCGGAAACAGAAAGAAGTTAAACCAATGATGAGTAAATCATGATTGAATCATACAGTATAGAATTATATATGAATATAGATTGAATTGTGTTTATAGTTTGAGGTGTTTATACCGGTGAAACAATGTCATACACTATTAGAAGGAAGACGGATTAATCTATGGACTCAATTCACTGATGTGATCGGTCGTAGAGAAACTAACGTTTCTGAATCATCGACTTCAACAAACAACGGAAATAATCCGGTAGGTACTCGCTTGCCGGGGCTCACTTTGATCTTGGAGTATCATTGCAATGATTTCTCCAAGCTGTGATTGTCTTAAAGCCGTTTTGTAGTGTCAGCGGAATCCGATAGATGGCGAACTCGTATATGGCGGTAGAATTTAATAACAAGTTTATATATGGTGTGTATTTCAGGGTCATTTACGGATGGCTCGATATTGTTTACCGCCGTTTAAAAGACTTGTTCTATGCGCGTACAGCATTCCTGCCACACATTCAAAAATCGGTGAGAATTTACTGACAAGAGACGAAGAAGAGAGAACGAGACGTTTATCATTCGTGGCTCCCGCAGCAGCAGCAGCAGCAGCAGCAGCAGCGAGTTCGAATAGTTCACCGCGTGGTGAATCTGATTCATTTACAAACAACACTTTATCAACAACACACGACACGAGTTCAATATCTGATAAACCGATTATCACTATCTCAAAACAACCTCAACAAATCAACTCAACCTGGGATATAATCGAACAATTATTGGCGTCGTCACCAGGGGTACAACGTAAATGGAGGAGTTTGTTCCGTCGTGTTGGTTTACGTTCCAGTGAAATCGCGACTCTCTACCACGAGAACTGTCACGTTGGAATGTGCGCCGTCGTCGCTAAAGCGGTTTCACTGTGGAGACAAAACGCGTGTAATGTTGATATATCTGAAACGTGTGGACGACTTTACAGCGCGTTAATACGTGTTCAACTCAATAAAACAGCGTGTACGTTGTTAACCCACTCGCTGCTCGCTCGATTTAATATCATCGCTTCCTAATTTACATATTTAGATGCATCTTAATGTGTTTTCAGACCGTTTGATGGCGCTGTTACGACGCTTAAACGCAAACGATGAAGATGACGATCAGTATGACGTTGATAATGAAAATGACGATACCGAATTCGACGAAACGATTTCATTCGACTACAACATTCGACATAATTCAACTCTGTAAAAATTGAGACGGTATCGACAAGAAATGTAACTGTAATTTGAAACAAACTGTATTTTACATTGTGACCTTGGTGGAGGTCATTTAAGTATATTTGAAAAGAGTTTCTAAGTGTATGAAAATCTGGAAATATAGAAATAGATTTAGAGATGAATTAGAAATTATTAGAATCGTCAGTAACAATGTATAATGTAGTCTTAACGAGGGGGGTAGACTTTGACCGCATTCGACACCAGAGGGAGCGTCCTACAGCAAGCGGAAATAGATGGAACCACGCCCTCTATACAAACTGATAAACCACGTGTTTTGGCGTCCATATTTTCTTGAATTTATTTGATTTCAAAAATATATAACATTTTTTCTCTAGTTTTAACACATACATTTATATCATTCACATAACAGAAACTTAAAGGAAAATCAATAATGTAACAGGAAGATTATGTAACCATGGGTACTTTAATCGTTAATCTGTCTTAAACCAAGGAGAAAATTTAAACGGATTCAATATCGCTTACGACTCGTTGAGTCACGTGGTGGGTACACAGTAAAAAATGACGTCATACATTTTGCGTATTACGTCATTATACTACGCGACATAGTCACACATATATCATGGCAGCCATATTTGATATTAGACATTTATACAAATAATGCGTGAAATTCAAAAGAAACCAATGATAAGACAGTAAAACATTGAATATAGAAATAAATCATCAGGGACGATACTCTAAAAAATCAATAATAACTCTGTCTGTTAACTTAACTTACATTTAAAATAAACATCGAAAATAATGAACTGAATATTTGTATAGAGAAGCTATCGTCCCGGGTTCGAATGTTTATCAGATATTAATCTCTGTATAGGATATTTCAGCGAGTTAGGAAGACAACATAATCTAGAGAATGTAAATATTAATTAATCAATATCTCATTTATTAATGACGTATAATTAATAAAAGATTATTATGATTATCATTATTACTATAATTTTCATTATTGTCTGGGGTCGCGTTTCACCAAGACCAAGCGTCTGATGTGGTTACACTAGGATCGTAGAGCGACGGAGATCTCTGTGGAGACAACCGCTGCCAGTGCTGGGTGAAAGGTCGCGTCAGAGTCAAATACAAAACTAAACTAAACAAAACGTGAGTTTTTTAATATCACAGTCAATAATCTATTAGATAAATTTCGTTTTGAATGTTGTCCATGAGTGGGGTGAAAATTAATATCTAACCGCTTATATAGATTTAAATACATCGTATGTTTGGTATCGATGTTTGATCCGGTGCCAAAACAATGATGTAATATTCACATTTTGAAGCGGGTCTTAATTTCAAACAGATCCTTATTAAAAACTTATGTAAAAATGAATTCATTATTAGCGTTAACGAAACCAAATTTATTAAAACTGGACAAAATTCTTTTCTCGAAGAAAAATAAATTTCGAATTTATATTTTTACTCGTTATCTGATGTAAATGTGATTGTAAATCTTATTTCAATAAATGCAGCTTGATCCAGTCTCATTGAACTTGCGTTGTATTATTCGATGACCGATAGTTATTTTCGGGAGTTCCTTATTTTCGTCGATTTGACGCTTTGAGGTCAGGATAACCTGAGTCTCTGGAATATTTCTATGGATATTGCGTCATCATTTTTACGGGTTGAAATATCCAAGTCAACACAATGAATACACATATACATATATATATATATATATTTATACGCGGCGATGGAATGGTTCGTAATGTAATTATTTGATAAGATCATTGGAATATGGCAAGTATTTGAACTGGGATAAATCACACATTTGGTATATTATAATTTCACTACACTTTACACGTGTTTGTTGTTATTGAAGGTAGATTTCGGGGGAATTTTTAAATCAATCAAATTGCTGTGTAGTTTCCACAGTTTCAATACGATCCCTCGTTATTGCTGTGTAGTTTCCACAGTTTCAATACGATCCCTCGTTATTGCTGTGTAGTTTCCACAGTTTCAATACGATCCCTCGTTAATGGACGTCCGTTATATCGTTGTCTAGGTATGAATCGTCTGATCAGTCTACTACTACTACTTCCGGTGGCGGTATATTTTGGAAAATTGGACGCCATATAATCTTGCTCTATTTCATCCCAATCACCTCGATTCCGATGCAGAATCTCATTCTCCAGCGAATCTATCAATTCAACTTCCGCTTTCGCCTCTTCTTCTTTTTCATCGCGAACCTCGTTTTCGAATTCTCCGCCATCTTGTTTTTTCCGGTCGTCGTCATCGTCGTCACCTTGATTTTCGTAGTACGGCGACGGCGCCGACCTTGAACTCGAGTCGTCTGTATCGTAGGTCTCGTAGTAATCTGTATAATCGTTCGGTTGGAACAAGTTTTGTAACAAGTTGAAGGAGAATTCGGATTCGTCGTTGTCTAAAATCAATTCATCGCTCTGGAATATTTTAAATAGATTCAGGCGTTAGATTCATTATAAGATTTGACTCCATTTGGTGGGGGCGAGGGGGGGGGGGGGTCGGTGGGGTGCGTCGGGGTCACTGGTATGTAGAGTATAATAACCAGAAGTAATTCTGAAACTGAAGACCCCTGATGATATCGAATCCCACAATACGACGAGAGTCGTCTTCAAGAGAATTCACGTTTATTTCATCAGTATGTGTGAATACGGATATATACATTCAAAACGTCAAATAAACTACCAGCTCAAGAAAACATTTCGCACTTGTTTTATACTTTAAAAGAGGAAACTTGTGTAGAATAAGTAAAACGCGGACGGTGCTTTATTAAGTGTGACTTGAAGTACGATATAACCCTATACTCATTCACCTGATGAAGCTTCTTTACACTAGAAACGAAACCTCGTACTTCAAATAAACTATAGTCACATCTATATAGTATTATCTGTCTCGCTTTACTTTTTATTCTTGATGTGGGATTTTATATTATGTTTACAACACGGACACAGTGTGTTTCATCAATGGTAATATCTTCCACCATTTGTGGTCTTTCAATACCAGGGACCCAGTTCCACAGTGTTACAGTTCAATCTGTGTTAAATAGATCAGGTTTATTCTTAGTTTTTCTCTGGTTCCATAGAACCACAATTCAACTGACGCAGTAGTAGAACTGGATCTAGTTACTACACGTGCATTAACCGCAAGCGGCGTAGAAATCCACCACCGAAAATATTCAAACCCAAAACCGTTAAAATATCAGATCTGCTGAGAGAGAGAAAAACACCCGAGTTTAGAAGCGAAGAAGTGAGAATATTCTGGAATATATATGGGGTATATATATTTCTATACCTTATGTATGAACTTGATGTGAAATATAATCATATGCAACATTAGTTAAAGCCTGTATTTTCTCTTTAGATCGAGTCGCCTCTGCTTGCTGTAAATTATATGGAGTGAAATACACAGTGTAATTCGGAGAAACCCCAATTGATATATCGACGTTCATTCTACTATCGCGACCGGTCAAACCGACCTATTACTACAGCTACAAATCCTAGAAATTGTTCTTTTTGTTTTTAATGCAAAACTTACCGAACGATCGTTTTTCACTTTATTGTATTCGGCATACTGTCTTCCGTCTCCGGTATAATACGGAGGTCTTTCTTTCAACCCGTGTAAAATTAATGATACGTCCAGTACTTTCCCAGAATTCCCATCACCGTCTCCATCTTTCTGTAATCGTATATCGTATATCGTAATGAATCAGTATACTATAATCTATATATCGTATATCGTACATCGTACATCGTATATCGTACATCTATCGTGGATCAGTGGATATCAGTATATCGTGGATCAGTGGATATCAGTATATCGTGGATCAGTGGATATCAGTATATCGTGGATCAGTCTACTCTTATCGTATATAAGTAAGACAATGATACCGAGCTATAAGAATCTATACACAATGGTTCAGTTACTCTATGATAGGTTAAACTTGATCCGAACATCTGATAAACACTGAATTAAATTTGCAACTGTTTTACAATAGTCAGAGGGCCCAGTTCCATATGACGTGTAAGTTTGTTATTGACAACTCTAAGAACTGCTGAAGTGAACCCGAGAACTGTGGACCGGAGCGGAGCTGACCGTCGCCCGTGGATGTGAGTCCTGTAGCTGTGTGGTACTAGTACTTACCGGATCACGTATTCTAACGATCCATGTACCACCCGGTTTCTCACCCCACTGATGTGAGATTTGTAGCTGTGTGGTACTAGTACTTACCGGATCACGTATTCTAACGATCCATGTACCACCCGGTTTCTCACCCGACTGATGTGAGTCCTGTAGCTGTGTGGTACTAGTACTTACCGGATCACGTATTCTAACGATCCATGTACCACCCGGTTTCTCACCCCACTGATGTGAGTCCTGTAGCTGTGTGGTACTAGTACTTACCGGATCACGTATTCTAACGATCCATGTACCACCCGGTTTCTCACCCCACTGATGAACGCTCATAAACGGCCAATTTTTAAACCCATCTGATGACAAATCACGACCGCGTTGCGTTAAAAGACGCGTAATCGTTCCTGTAAAATAGGATCCATTGAAAACCGACATGAAGAAAAGTAAATCAATTTGTTGACAGAAAATATACAAAAGTGTCGGAAAAAGCTGATCGATATAAGCGCCATTATAAAACCTCACAATATTGACGAAATAATATATAACTTTAAAATCTTTTTTCTGACGACGTTTGTAAAACTTTGGAATATCCATAAATAAACTTTACCTGCAGGTGATCGAATATCTATATCGAGAACACCTCGTTTAGTATAAGACATATTGATTTGTACTTGTACGTGTTCGAGGAAGTTGATCTCATTCGGTTGACCTTTACAACCGGATACGTGTAACTTGATTTCGACTTCATTACCAGTCTTTAATTTTCTGACGAAGAAAAGAAAAGAAAATACACTAGAAAAACCTCAATAGTTTAATGTTAATGTGACATGTAATACCAGTAATTCTGAACTGTGATCTCAGCTCAAATATTTATGGAATTTCATCTGACTCCTGGACCCGGTTCCACAATTGTGAGTTAGATTTAACCTTTTGAGTCAAAATAGGTTTATCTTAGAATATAGATTGACCCTGTTATTTAATGTCACTGTCAATGTCTTAACTCAATGTGTCATCTCAATGTGTGACGTGTTATCAGTGATCATACCCATCATACCCATATAAACACCACTGGCAGTGTCATCTCAATGTGTGACGTGTTATCAGTGATCATACCCATCATACCCATATAAACACCACTGGCAGTGTCATCTCAATGTGTGACGTGTTATCAGTGATCATACCCATCATACCCATATAAACACCACTGGCAGTGTCATCTCAATGTGTGACGTGTTATCAGTGATCATACCAATCATACCCATATAAACACCACTGGCAGTGTCATCTCAATGTGTGACGTGTTATCAGTGATCATACCCATCATACCCATATAAACACCACTGGCAGTGTCATCTCAATGTGTGACGTGTTATCAGTGATCATACCCATCATACCCATATAAACACCACTGGCAGTGTCATCTCAATGTGTGACGTGTTATCAGTGATCATACCAATCATACCCATATAAACACCACTGGCAGTGTCATCTCAATGTGTGACGTGTTATCAGTGATCATACCCATCATACCCACCACCTACTCCATCATACCCACCACCTACTCCACCATACCCACCACCTACTCCACCATACCCACCACCTACTCCACCATACCCACCACCTACTCCACCATACCCTCCACCTACTCCACCATACCCACCACCTACTCCACCATACCCACCACCTACTCCACCATACCCACCACCTACTCCACCATACCCACCACCTACTCCACCATACCCACCACCTACTCCACCATACCCACCACCTACTCCACCATACCCACCACCTACTCCACCATACCCACCACCTACTCCACCATACCCACCACCTACTCCACCATACCCTCCACCTACTCCACCATACCCACCACCTACTCCACCATACCCACCACCTACTCCATCATACCCACCACCTACTCCACCATACCCACCACCTACTCCACCATACCCACCACCTACTCCACCATACCCACCACCTACTCCATCATACCCACCACCTACTCCACCATACCCACCACCTACTCCACCATACCCACCACCTACTCCACCATACCCACCACCTACTCCACCATACCCACCACCTACTCCACCATACCCACCACCTACTCCACCATACCCACCACCTACTCCACCATACCCACCACCTACTCCACCATACCCACCACCTACTCCACCATACCCACCACCTACTCCACCATACCCTCCACCTACTCCACCATACCCACCACCTACTCCACCATACCCACCACCTACTCCACCATACCCACCACCTACTCCATCATACCCACCACCTACTCCACCATACCCACCACCTACTCCACCATACCCACCACCTACTCCACCATACCCACCACCTACTCCACCATACCCTCCACCTACTCCACCATACCCACCACCTACTCCACCATACCCACCACCTACTCCACCATACCCTCCACCTACTCCACCATACCCACCACCTACTCCACCATACCCACCACCTACTCCACCATACCCACCACCTACTCCACCATTCCCACCACCTACTCCACCATACCCACCACCTACTCCACCATACCCACCACCTACTCCACCATACCCACCACCTACTCCACCATACCCACCACCTACTCCACCATACCCACCACCTACTCCACCATACCCACCACCTACTCCACCATACCCACCACCTACTCCACCATACCCTCCACCTACTCCACCATACCCACCACCTACTCCACCATACCCACCACCTACTCCACCATACCCACCACCTACTCCATCATACCCACCACCTACTCCACCATACCCACCACCTACTCCACCATACCCTCCACCTACTCCACCATACCCACCACCTACTCCACCATACCCACCACCTACTCCACCATACCCACCACCTACTCCACCATACCCACCACCTACTCCACCATACCCACCACCTACTCCACCATACCCTCCACCTACTCCACCATACCCACCACCTACTCCACCATACCCACCACCTACTCCACCATACCCACCACCTACTCCATCATACCCACCACCTACTCCACCATACCCACCACCTACTCCACCATACCCACCACCTACTCCACCATACCCACCACCTACTCCACCATACCCACCACCTACTCCACCATACCCACCACCTACTCCACCATACCCACCACCTACTCCACCATACCCTCCACCTACTCCACCATACCCACCACCTACTCCACCATACCCACCACCTACTCCACCATACCCACCACCTACTCCACCATACCCTCCACCTACTCCACCATACCCACCACCTACTCCACCATACCCACCACCTACTCCACCATACCCACCACCTACTCCACCATACCCACCACCTACTCCACCATACCCACCACCTACTCCACCATACCCACCACCTACTCCACCATACCCACCACCTACTCCACCATACCCACCACCTACTCCACCATACCCTCCACCTACTCCACCATACCCACCACCTACTCCACCATACCCACCACCTACTCCACCATACCCACCACCTACTCCACCATACCCACCACCTACTCCACCATACCCTCCACCTACTCCACCATACCCACCACCTACTCCACCATACCCACCACCTACTCCACCATACCCACCACCTACTCCACCATACCCACCACCTACTCCACCATACCCACCACCTACTCCACCATACCCACCACCTACTCCACCATACCCTCCACCTACTCCACCATACCCACCACCTATTCTTTGTCACATGTATTCATTGTATCTGGACATTCATCCTAAACAACATTTTTCCAGCTAGGCCGTTCTTCGGGTTCCTGGTGTGACCCCCTCCTTCGGTATCCTGGGCTAGCCCCTCCCTCCGGGCTCCTGTACCCTCCTACGGGTTCCTGCACCCCCTCCGGGCTCCCGTAAACCCATTTCCCCTCCAGACCCCTGTAACTTACTGTACTTACTTTGGGAAGGCAGATCGATCAGAAACCTCGCAAATGGATTTATTCTGAACGTTCGTCCAGTTTTTAGCGTTATCCACCAACGCAGCCGCGTTCAGTAAACCGAACCCGAATCTAGGGTTTACCCAGAATTGAGCTCCATTTCTGTGCCAGTCGTCATTATTTTTAAGCGGGTCGTACTCTGAAGTCCAAGCGACTAAATGTTGTAGGTCTCTCCAGGTCAGATCGGGACTGAAAAAAACACGGTATTTCTATCAATATATACGACATCAGTCATTCGATTAACGACACAAGATTCAATTAGTCTTTGCAAAAACCACAAGATGTAAACCCGTGATGTCTGACCGAACCTGATTAAACAAATTCTGATTTTTCACTGGGTATCATAAAAAGGGGGCAAAGAAACTGTTTATCACGAAACAAAGAACCGTTGAGAGTCAGGAGGCGCTAAAAACCAAACCGAAGTAGGATAAGATGAAACCGTGTGATGCGGTGGTGGTGGTGGTGATTACGTCACGGAACTGCACCTACAGAATCTTTATTGAAATGAAGTTGTTGTTTTTTTTTGGTGTATGAATGAACGATCAGATGGTAATGTATACGGATAGAATCCGATTGCGTTATTACACATTCAAATATAATACACCCAGTTACAACATTAATAAAACATTATGTAGGAAAAAACCCTGTTCGACAGAAGGAAAGAAACGTCTGGGATTGAGAAACTAATAAACACGAGTTTATCTAATGAGGCTTATAAAACGGCTACATCTCGTTATAACCAACCCTTAGGTCTATACTCAACCACGGCAGGTGCGGGTAAAAACAAACAGCGGATGATAGTTTTAGAGATTCTGTGTGTTCTGCCTCGAGTAGTCGAGGAGGATGTCTGTTAGATTTAAACAGTCTATAAAAGCCTGCAGCTCGACCAGGTATCGACATCCAGCACGCCGCTAATTCAACACGATCGACGCCACAGATTTATCGCCACAGAATCCGTTAGTAATTAGTCATAGAAAGTCTCACTGTTCCCACTGGCCACATATAAACACAAACTGGACTGAGGATACATCCAAACCTAACTCCAAACCCAGGACATTTGGCAGTAGAGCTTTTAAGAGTTCTGATCCGCAGCAAGATTCCGTAGTAACTAAAAAATGTTTGTAATGATGGTTTTGTTTGCGTTGGTGGTTTCTTTATGGGTATCAGACAGCAAACGATGTGTGCAAGTTGTTGTTTGATGCTTTGATCTACCAGCGCTGACAATAAATCAGCCAGGGGTAAAAATAATTCTTCCTCGGTTCTTGTGCGTCGATATCTGGCAAACATTCAGAATTATTTTTAAAAACTTAAGGATAGACGGAACTGTAATTGGTTGGGTCGGAACGATGAGGTGCTTTGATAGTGTGGTTTGTGCAGGGATCTCGCTGTTACTTCTTGATACTCCCGACTACTTTCTATAAAAGGAAGAACCGGAAGTATAGGAAGACATGGTTGTTTTGCTTTATCCTGTAGTATTATAGAGTTGGTAAAATTATAAATGAAAATTGGTATAATAAGTATAGAATGATTTTAGATTTGATAATTAATTACATTGTATTTCTGAATCAAAAGTTTACTATTGTTGATTGGAAAAAGAAACGATGAGTTTGTTCCATAATCTAGGTGAAAACTAAGTTTTGAAAATATATCTAAATTAAGTATCCTGGATGTTAATTAAGGACAAGACCTTTATAATCGCTTAAGTTTTATGGAAGTTTAATTGTGGCAAATATCAATACTAGCTCTCTAAGGTTTCTGTTGGTGTACATGTCTGTTGGTAACTCGTAGAGAATAGCTGCTCTCTCAACGATGATGAGTAGGGAGTGAGTAAATCAAAGCGCGTTATGACAGGAGGGTTGGAAAGAAAAGTTACTTTGGCAAATCAGTTTCTCAAATAATTTTAGATTAGCAAATCATTAAGGCTAATTCTACATGTCCAAAACCGTCATGACAGCTAGGTTGCTGCTCCTTGCCAAAAGTCGAACGGGAGAGTCGGCATTCTAGGAATGCCGATTTTTTTCCATAAAAGAGGCCCGCAGTCTTGAGAAAGCAGACTTACCAGGGACGCTCGTTATAGATACTTGAGGTTTGGGTGGAAATACCAGAGTTAAGACGGGTTACCATCAGTAGTGTACGATAGGAATTTGGAGTTAGGAATTGGACTGTGTACTATCTGGAGTTATTACTATCATCAAGGTAAATAAAATCTATATTATTATTATTATATTCAATCAGAATTTCGGCATTTTAATTTGATTATTTGGGTTTGTGCACGGACACGTTCTCTCGCCAGGGACCGATCTTTACGTTTTTATATTCAACGATTAAGGAGAGGATTGTGACCGGTGTATCATTGGTGCCGAAACCCGGGATATCGGTGTATCATTGGTGCCGAAACCCGGGATATCGGTGTATCATTGGTGCCGAAACCCGGGATATCGGTGTATCATTGGTGCCGAAACCCGGGAAATCAATAATCTTCGGTTTACGATAAACTTTTTACATTAATTGTTTAGTTTTGTTCAAATGGTACATATCTTCGTATGCTTTCACTGTGGTGCGAGGAACGCATTCTCTAAGAAGCGCCGCACTACAACCAACTCAACATACGAAAAGAAATTGTGGGGGTCGAACCCACCTAATACCAAACCGTTTGAAATTCCGGTCGAGTTTCGGGAACCATTGTGGGATTCGAACCCACTGCCAACTCCGGTCGTCCCTGTTGAGACATTGCGGGATCCGAACCCGCGAAGTGCACGACCATTTGAGATTCCGGAGGAACTTCGAGAGCCGTCGTGGGATTCGAACCCACCACTGCACGCTCATGTGTAATACCGGAGGAGTGTCGGGGACCTCTGTGGGATTCTAACCCACTCGCCATGCAGGTCGACACCGATGGGGCTGCACTACAGCCATTGAGGGGTTCGAACCCTCCACCTTGTGAATTGCCAAAACCGTCCAGCCAGGATGGGGAATCGAACCTACATCTGTCTTTTGGGTTGTCAATTTAAAAAAAAAAAAAATGTTATTTTAGATTAGTATTCGTTTAAAGATATACAATGTCGACTGGAGGGGAGACGACGTACGGTGCGGGTGGCTCACGGGAACGATCCGCTGTAAGCAACGACACTGTTCTGCAGGCCCTCTCTGGCCTTCGCGAACAGGTGGACACAGCCACGGCGTTCATGAATTTCTCTTTGCTCCCTAAATTTACGGGACGAGACGACCAGTGCGTCACTGATTGGTTCAAAGGATTTGACCGTTTGGCCGACCTAAGGGGTTGGAACGATGACGCTAAAAAGAAACAGTTGTATTGGTTTTTGGCTGGCCCGGCCCTAATCTTATTTAATGATCTTCGAATTGATCAGGGAACCGATGCGACCGGTGGCAAAGTTGTCACTCCCTGGGAAAATATTGTCCGTGCGTTTTGCGCGCAATTTAGCCCCACCTCGTGGGCTTTGGTCAAGGAGTCGGCTTTGACGACGATGCGACAGGGGGAGACACAACCGGTCGATAGGTTTGCGGAAGAGATTGATCGTGTGGCCTCGAGTTTGAAATTTTCGGACCACCAGAAAAAGATGTTACTAATTAATAACTCCCGCCCTGATATTTCTGTCTATTTGTTGTCACAGCGTCCTACGACGTTTAGGGATGCATGGGAGGCAGCCAGAATGGCGGAGCATATCGAACAACGTAAAGCTCTGTCGTCTCCCAAGGTATCGCAAATTGGGACCGAACCAAATAAAGCGATGGGTGACGTTATGGCTGAATTACGGGACATGTTCCGCCAAATTATGGACATCCAGAAGTCTACCCGTACTCAGCAGAATGATAGAGCCACATTTTATAGCGAAAGCCGCCCGTTACAAAGGTCACAGGATGGCCAGGTGGTGTGCTTTCAATGTCACGCCCCTGGTCATTACGCCAGGAATTGCCCGACGTGGCGTTACGACCAACAAAGGTCACCAAACCGGGACGCATTTCAGCGTGATAATCGCCGTCCCCAAAATGCTAGTAGGGGTCACTTTCGGTCACAGAATCTTGGGCATGATTCCCAACGGGTTAATCGAACATTTGGTCAGGGAAACGACCGGAGACCTCATCCTATGGACCGATAAGGGTGGGGTCGCGCAATGAATGGTCAACTGAGCCCTCGCCGGACTCGTTAATAAGGAGTGATTATTGGTGGGATGACACATATTCGGGTTATCATAGTTATGATGATGACAGTCCGGTAATTGATGATTATATTTTTGATGATGATGATGATGATGATGATTATTATTATTTAGAGGACGATAGGGATGATATATTTGACATGTCATTTGATCAGGGCGACATGCTAGCTGATTCAGTTGACGATTATTTTGAACCTGAGGGGAACTGTAATGCAGATTACTTAGATGACACTGAACCTTTACATTTAGATAAGTTTATTGATTATCACACTCCTTCATGGGGTGCCGATGACGTTTATGACATTCAAGATCGTAACTTTGGGGATAGCTGGAGGGACAATTCTCAGTTGTCGTTAGATGGAAATTTTTATATGGATCAGGGATCCAATTTTGAGGACATCTGGAGGGACAATTCCCAGTTGTCGGCTACTTACGAGCATATAAAAAGACACAGGAGGGTTACGTTTAGCGATCCGGTTAAATTGCAGGAGGTACGTGCTGATATGGCGTGCTCGGGTGACAATATTAGTATTGATAGGTCACACCCTAGAGGGGTTAATGGTCCGACGGATTCGGCAGAAGATGACCTTTTTAGAGATAGGAAGTCTCATTTAGATTGTCACGAAGGCGCTTTTGATCAGTATAGGTACCCAGCAACCTCCGAATCAGCAATACAATGTGATCTTGTGTCATCAGATTCAAGTAGTAGTAATAATTCACGATCGGAATGTCTTAATGATCAGAGTAATATGGAAACTATTTTGTCAAAGATATCTAGTCAGGAGTCAATGTCGGAGAATTTGTGTCACTCGTTTGAAAGAGGACAGCACTTTCCTGTCACCTCAAATGCCAGCAGTTTTCACCATCCAGTTGGGGATGGAATGTCCCATGAACAGGACAGAGGTCAAGTTGTCCTCACGTCTAAACCGAATATGCCAATCAACGAAAAGGTTGGGATAGGAGATTCGAACTCCGATTGTCAACCAACTGTTCACTGTCAGGAACAATTTCCACCTGTTACGATGACTTTAGGTAACACGTCAACCAACGACATAGGGTCCTTTTCCAGTCAGAACAACACTATTGGACAGGAGGCTTATTCCCCGTCAATCATGGCAACTGCCGCCAACCGAGTGACTGGTAGTCATTCAGGGACACCGTTAAACATTTTGATTGATACGGGTGCCGATATTTCTGTTGTGTCAAACAATTACTTCATCAATCATCCTCAGATATCGAATGGCCCTTTGCAGGAGGGACAATTTCAGTCCGCCCGTGGGGTAGATGGTACTAAGTTTTATTTAAAAGGTGTTATTTCCGTAGATTTTGTATTAGGAAATTTGGACGTGTCACATTCTATGTACGTGGTGGATGGAGTCACCTCGGACTTCATTCTCGGAGTTGATTTCCTGGAACGAAACCAGGCAGTTATCGATTATGCTAAAAAGGCTCTCTTGTTGCCAGGCGCCGACATAATTTACTTTAGTAATGATGTCATCTTGGGGAAATCTTCGTCGGTTAAAGTCACGCGTATGACTGTTATTCCCCCTTCATGCGATGTCACCGTAGACCGTAAGTGGTTAATTGACAAGTCTCAGTCATCGATTGCAGCCTTTGAGCCTGCACATGATTTGAGAATGCGTGATCTCATGAGCGCAAGGTCAGTTGTTAGCGTCATGCCATCAAGGCATAGGCTTCGAGTCACGAACCCTACGTCACGACACGTCACCCTCTTTGAAGATACGTGTCGTAGTGATTCGTGGACAGATGGGTGGTCACTTGACCGATCACTCAAAACAGAGGCGAAGTCAGGACAGCTTCCTCGGCCACCGGAGGTGTCTATCACACATGTGGAAGACCCTCAGACGTCAGACGAAATTTGTACCCTTATCGGATGTGTGAAGATGGGACCGTCGAGATATGACAGCACTTTGATGGAAGAATGCCTTCTTCTGTCAGCCGCAATAGATGTCGACGGGTACCCCCCTGATAGTGACCATATGGAGATGGGGACTTGTTGGGAGGTATCCTGAGACTCTATTCGACGCAATTGATGGTATGAAAAACCAGCAACTGGTATGCTCTGGCCGAGATGGGTGATATTAATTCACCGATTCGTCAAATAACGAAGAAACGGAGCGAATATACGACATACAACAGCGAACTTTGGGCGTTGGTTTTAACGGGATGGAATCATGCTCGATGATTCGTCATGCGATTCTGGCCATTGTTAGTGGTGTTTGTCACTCTCGAAGACTTGTTATATACTCACGAACTTAAGTGATGAAGGGTGGACAAAGACACCTGGCCAATGCGATACGAAATATGAAGGGAAGTGATAATTTCCGTAGACATCTTAGCGGAGTAAAGCCGAGTGTGTTCAAGATGGCTCCCGTGTAGTTACATTAACATTCGATGGAATGTTGTTCGCTCAAGCCGTAAGATGCGAATACATTACTTTTTCCGTTTCTATATTAACTGTGGAGAAAAGACTCCGATATAGTAACCGTAGTACTATAGCGTCTATGAATAGCGAGCAAGTATCAGCTGAACATGAATGCGTTTTGCCGTACTATCAACGTAGCAGTACGCGCTTCGAGGAACTGCGGTGGATGACGTCATTCGTCCGTCCATGACGTACCTTGTTGTGTCTGGTAGCTATTGCGTCACTTCGCGGTAAATTCTAAACTCAAACTGTGAACTGTTTTGTGCTTAACTTTCGAGTGTTTAGTGTGCGGGGACAGCGGTCTCGAATGAACTTTTTTCCGATTGGGTATCCGGAACTTTAAATGCGGTTTTATGATATACTATATCATGAACTTTAATATGCGTTGTAGTGTCAAACTCGTTACTCGTTATAATGAATTGTTTACTAATGTTCTTTTTCAGGATTTGTTCTAGAGGTATCAGCGGGATATTCACGAGTTGGTTTAAATTCAAAATTTCGGGACGAAATTTAAACTGGATAGGGAGTGATGATCCGCAGCAAGATTCCGTAGTAACTAAAAAATGTTTGTAATGATGGTTTTGTTTGCGTTGGTGGTTTCTTTATGGGTATCAGACAGCAAACGATGTGTGCAAGTTGTTGTTTGATGCTTTGATCTACCAGCGCTGACAATAAATCAGCCAGGGGTAAAAATAATTCTTCCTCGGTTCTTGTGCGTCGATATCTGGCAAACATTCAGAATTATTTTTAAAAACTTAAGGATAGACGGAACTGTAATTGGTTGGGTCGGAACGATGAGGTGCTTTGATAGTGTGGTTTGTGCAGGGATCTCGCTGTTACTTCTTGATACTCCCGACTACTTTCTATAAAAGGAAGAACCGGAAGTATAGGAAGACATGGTTGTTTTGCTTTATCCTGTAGTATTATAGAGTTGGTAAAATTATAAATGAAAATTGGTATAATAAGTATAGAATGATTTTAGATTTGATAATTAATTACATTGTATTTCTGAATCAAAAGTTTACTATTGTTGATTGGAAAAAGAAACGATGAGTTTGTTCCATAATCTAGGTGAAAACTAAGTTTTGAAAATATATCTAAATTAAGTATCCTGGATGTTAATTAAGGACAAGACCTTTATAATCGCTTAAGTTTTATGGAAGTTTAATTGTGGCAAATATCAATACTAGCTCTCTAAGGTTTCTGTTGGTGTACATGTCTGTTGGTAACTCGTAGAGAATAGCTGCTCTCTCAACGATGATGAGTAGGGAGTGAGTAAATCAAAGCGCGTTATGACAGGAGGGTTGGAAAGAAAAGTTACTTTGGCAAATCAGTTTCTCAAATAATTTTAGATTAGCAAATCATTAAGGCTAATTCTACATGTCCAAAACCGTCATGACAGCTAGGTTGCTGCTCCTTGCCAAAAGTCGAACGGGAGAGTCGGCATTCTAGGAATGCCGATTTTTTTCCATAAAAGAGGCCCGCAGTCTTGAGAAAGCAGACTTACCAGGGACGCTCGTTATAGATACTTGAGGTTTGGGTGGAAATACCAGAGTTAAGACGGGTTACCATCAGTAGTGTACGATAGGAATTTGGAGTTAGGAATTGGACTGTGTACTATCTGGAGTTATTACTATCATCAAGGTAAATAAAATCTATATTATTATTATTATATTCAATCAGAATTTCGGCATTTTAATTTGATTATTTGGGTTTGTGCACGGACACGTTCTCTCGCCAGGGACCGATCTTTACGTTTTTATATTCAACGATTAAGGAGAGGATTGTGACCGGTGTATCAGTTCACTGTCCCAGCGCTGATTTACCGTCCAGTACTCAGCAATCAATCATCTATCGATACTTTTAAACGAAATCTCAAAACTTATCTTTTTAGGAAAACTTTTACCTCGAATACGACACCGAATTATCAGATATAATTTCTAGAATAAGATGATATGATATTGAATAATACTAAAATACACCTTAAGTTTTCAGAAGGAGACGCATTTTAAAACAATCTGTAGGTTTTAAAGGGTTTTACGTCATTATTCCTTAACCAGCGCTGTTAAATGTCAGCATAATGATCTACAGGCGTTTAGATAAATAGTAAATGTTGTACCCGAGGGTGTGTGGAAAATTCGCGTGATTATTCTTTCAACAGTTTCAGTAAATATGAAAAAGTTCATATTTCTGTAAAAAATTGAATACATGCGTGAAATGACATAATCACTCTATATTTAAATATGACACCCAATAGAATATCTATAATTGTATACGCGAATAACTGATGGATCTTGAAGAGTTGAAGAGACCCCTTTCACTCCCTCCCAACTCCCACCTCCCTCCTCCCACCTCCAACCTCCCTCCTCCCACCTCCCTACTCCCACCTCCCACCTCTTGCTGTTACTAACTATGTGCATTCAGTGATAGCTTTGATGTTGTGGAAGTTCTGTAATAATTTCACTTTGAATTGAATATTTGATTTCAATATCTGCCCCCGGATACGATGCACCCGCTTAGTGATAGAACTCTTCCAAAACTCAATACTTACTTCGCTTCTAGAACTAAGGCAAATATTCCAGCCGCTAGGGGCGCTGATGCGGATGTTCCAGAATGCTGTGTTGTACATGTGTTATGCAGATCGACGCTAGCCTAAAGAAAATCAATTTGTATTTTACGAAAAAAAGTGAAATACGATTTTCATTTAAAATTTCTATCACTTACAATTTTCATGTCGGTATAGGCGCCACTAGAGTAAGTTGTAGCCATGGTTGAAGCGCATTTCTCAGCATACCACGGTGATTTCAATGACATAGAAGCGCTACTGATAGACAGGGTATAAATACTAGCCGTATAACCGTCACAGTCGCAGTTATCTCCCGATCCACCGCCATTACCAGACGCCCACACATAAATAACACCTTTACCTTTCCGACCCTGTAAGTAAAAATATCATTTCTATCATCAGTGAATACAATACACACTCATAATATTCTCATTGTCAAAGACTTTCATGATTCAGCAAAATTATGATTAGTTAAAAATAATGACCCTTCCAGGTATGAAGACTTACCTCTTTGATGCCTTTATCAAAAGCTTGTCTGGCCAGTTTACCCGGACCTTCTACTGTTTTACCGTCGTCATTCGGTCCCCAACTCGAACTATATATATCTACAACATCTAACGCATGCGCAATAGCTTTCGCTTCTAGACTATCTGTTACTCTGCCGTCTAGCATTCTAACACCTGAAGAAGAAAATATTTTACTAGTTACACATGTCGAGGTGAGTTAGTTGTGACTGATCCGAGGGGCGAGGGTTACCTCCGATTTTCACATTGTAAGCCACTCCTACTCCACATTTTTGATTATTCTCAACCATCGCTACCTCCCCAGCACAACGCGTACCATGTCTACAATAGTGAATTATATTCATTACAATCTTAAGTCTAAATAAAAGTGTTACATATCCCCAAAAAATGAAATTGAGCGTCAGTCTGGACGTGGAAACGACAACGTATCTGTTTTACATCACACTGTAGGGGTATGATTCATATATAACATGCCCGTGGGCCCTAGAGCCTGGGGGAGGGGCGGTGTAGGGGGAGGGGCGGTGTAGGGGGGTGGGGGCGGAGTGACGTAGGTTAGATTTCATTGGAAACAACAACGTATCTGTTGTATATCACACTGTAGGGTAGGATTCATATATAACTTGCCCCTGGGCCCTAGAGCCTGGGGGAGGGGCGGTGTTAAGGGGGAGGGGCGGTGTAGGGGGGGGGGGGTGTAGGGGGGGGGTGACGTAGGTTAGATTTCATTGGAAACAACAACGTATCTGTTGTATATCACACTGTAGGGTAGGATTCATATATAACATGCCCGTGGGCCCTAGAGCCTGGGGGAGGGGCGGTGTTAAGGGGGAGGGGCGGTGTAGGGGGGGGGGGGTGACGTAGGTTAGATTTCATTGGAAACAACAACGTATCTGTTGTATATCACACTGTAGGGTAGGATTCATATATAACTTGCCCCTGGGCCCTAGAGCCTGGGGGAGGGGCGGTGTTAAGGGGGAGGGGCGGTGTAGGGGGGGTGACGTAGGTTAGATTTCATTGGAAACAACAACGTACCTGTTGTATATCACACTGTAGGGTAGGATTCATATATAACATGCCCCTGGGCCCTAGAGCCTGGGGGAGGGGCGATGTGAGGGGAGGGGCGGTGTAGGGGGAGGGGCGGTGTAGAGGGGAGGGGCGGTGTAAGGGGGAGGGGCGGTGTAAGGGGGGGTGACGTAGGTTAGATTTCATTGGAAACAACAACGTACCTGTTGTATATCACACTGTAGGGTAGGATTCATATATAACATGCCCCTGGGCCCTAGAGCCTGGGGGAGGGGCGGTGTTAAGGGGGAGGGGCGGTGTAGGGGGGTGACGTAGGTTAGATTTCATTGGAAACAACAACGTACCTGTTGTATATCACACTGTAGGGTAGGATTCATATATAACATGCCCCTGGGCCCTAGAGCCTGGGGGAGGGGCGATGTGAGAGGAGGGGCGGTGTAGGGGGAGGGGCGGTGTAGAGGGGAGGGGCGGTGTAAGGGGGAGGGGCGGTGTAAGGGGGGGTGTTTGAAGTGGAACAGGTATTCGGTTTTTGAAGTCGATTAATAAGTATGATTTGTAGAAAATTACTACGTTAAAGTTTAATCACTTATTACCTATTTAAACTGCTTTAACGACGTTAATTAAACTAATTAATTAATTAAATAAACTAATTAATCAATTAAATAAACCAATTAATTAATTAGACTAACGAATAATAATAATAAATGTATTAAAATAATAACTGATTTGGTTTAAGATCAGTGCGGTGAGACATAACGCAGCTCCGCCGCGACACGTTTCTATAGAAGACGAATTTATTCGTAACATAGGTGGCGTAGGTGTTGGGGGTCGGGGGCTATTTTGACCCCCCTTGATCTTACCGATAATGTTTTTTGGTACCCTCGCCCCTAAACCATCAAACAAAATTGCCCGATAACCTATCCAAACTGAATCGACCGCCCTGGGCCCGAATTTCTGTGGGATATATCAGTTACCCAACGCCCCCTAGAAAATCAATTTTTTGGACGCAGCCAATCGTCTGGTAATTTTCCATCGATTTGAAAGCGAGGCTGACTGGGTGCAGTGAAGATGTCGCAATAGGAGAATTACGAGGATTCAGCTGGGCGTTATCGGGCGTCATCGAGCGCCATCTCGCGTCATCCGTTATCAGAATTAACTCGGAAAGGACCCAGTTCTATTGTGGATCTAACATTTCATGTTTTTGGAAAGTTTTAACGAGGATTTTTCGTTTATTGACGGAGTAAAAAATTGCGGTTTTTGGAACTTTTATCAACGAACAGACTCGGAACACTCGGAATTACAATGACTCTATCGGGACTAAATTGACTCTCTCAGGACCAAATTGACTCTCTCAGGACTCAACTGACTCTCGCGGGACTCAATTGACTCTTCAAAATGACTTTAAAATCTCTGAAATCACGTCGGAAATCGAGGAAAAGTTGCAGTTCTGTGAGTTAAATAATTATTAATGGCTGAAATTATGTTTTATAGGTTTAGAGTTTATTGGAGGTAGGTTACAAAATGAACTACAGAATATATTATAGCTTATTAGAGGATTGGGAACCGCCTGAGGGTCCCGGCTCAGGGTCTCGGGGAGTCTCTGCCAACTACAGACAGCAAGCTGGAAGATTAATACCCTGTATTTCATGCATCTGTTTTCAGGGTTTCTCTATTTCAGGTTTCTCTATTTATATATTTCAGACATTTCCGATTTCTAATATTTTATAGAAATTCGTCTATGATGTAAATTATGCTTTGAAAATAAATCAAAGATTTCAGGGTCATCGTTGTGACAAGACCCCAGAAAACAAGGCCACAGAGTACGTGTCTTCACCCCCAGCACACAACAGAGTGGCCCGATTCAGGTGCGACCTGTATGTTGTATTTCAGTGTGAAGAACAAGACCCCCTAGTCACAGAAGATTGAACCTGAAGTTGAATGATGATGACAGAGTGACTGAAGAATTCCGGTTTGACCTGTATAACATGTCTCTATTTCAGTATCCCCCTCCCTAACCCCTAAACCCGAGCCCGAATAGGTAGGCCGAATATAGGTTAGGTTAGAATAGTTAGTTGATAAATCTGTGAATTAGAACATAATTTCAGCTGTTGATTTAAAATACAGTTGTAATTTCAAGTGGAACTTTTTAACACTAAAAGTTGCATTTATTTACAATTGTACTTGATTGAAAATGTTTGACAGTTTGTGAGTTAAGTGTGATTTGATTAAGATGAAGAGTTGAACTGTTGAACTCTACTTCTTATAAAATACAAATGACATTTACTTACAACTGGATACACAAGGGCCGGGTATATACATAGATTGGGCTAGAAACCCGACATCAAATTGGTAACTGATATAGTTACTGGGTTATTTCGTATTACATTGATATTAGGTTTTATGGAATCTGGTTTAAATGTTCGGCTCCAATAGAGAATCAAGGAATCTTGTATCTTCACATTCATCCCAGCCTTTTTTCGTGTTTATCGAGATATGAGGTTAGTTAGTCTGATGCTGGTCCATCCCTGTAGCGTCCTGTGGCTAAACGCAATCAGAATCAAAAGATAAACGCCGAAGCACAATGACACTTGTCATTAGCTGATTCATGCGTCAAATCTTGTGAGGTTTCAATTCTTGCACCAAATGCAATACAGAACATTGTAGTTCTAGATTATTTCTCCAGACTTGCGGTATAGTCGGTGAGGCTAGACCTCAACCTGTATAACTTCGATCAACTTAAGTAACTTCGATAGCAATTCGACGCAATTCGCATTTTTTGATGTCACATTTTCGCGCTATTTGCTGAATAGATATCGAACTGCCCTAAACCAAAGTCATGGCATCATTGGAATTAGATACACTTATGATAGATTGATATATGAATAGGAATGGATTAAAACCCGTTAATCTATATCCGATAATCTGATAATCTATCTCTGATACGCCGCGCCGTTTTGTTACGAGATTTCAAGCGAAATGTTGAATATTTCATGCGCGCCGTTTTTGAACCGCTGACGCGTTCTCGATGCTGATTAGTCGCTTTCATGCAGGTGGTAGTTATCACTGATAATTTTTATTGTGCAGGTATCTGTTTCACTTGATGGCGGTGTCTCCTTCAATTACAGGGGATTAATCAGTCTATCACTGTTCACTTAAACCAGAGAGGTGGGAGTACTAGTTAAACAGAGGTTGAACCAGTATCGTCACCCCGGCACAGACTCCAAACAGACTCCATACGGACGACTCCAAACGGAAGACTCCAATCAGTGAGAGATTATAGTGTAAGTGTCCCCCATATTGAAACCACCCCGGCACAATTACAAGTATATAACATAGAACAAACAAAACTGAATTCAACATTCGAATATCAACTCATGTCACAACGTCTCATGTCTCACGACTTATGTCTCATGTCTCAACGTCTCACGTCTCATGCATCACGTCTCATGTCTCACGTCTTATTTTACACGTCTTATGTTTCACGTCGTATGTCTCATGTTGTAAGCTGACTTACTTATTCTCGTTTGTCGGATCATATCTTGGAAATGGATCGTCGTCTTTACCGTTCAAATCAGTGCTTGCATTCTTAAACTGAAAAATAAAGAAGTTTATGAATAAAAAATTTCAAGTTCTTATTTTTTTAAGAATGAACTGTATTTGTTAGAAACTGTGTTTGATAGAACTTACGTAATTCGGAAAAATATCCGTGTGGTTCCATTCCAGTCCTGCAAATTGTAGACAAAAAGACTATGATTTATTAGAGGAAACAAAAGTTAAATCTATTTTGTAATATTTCCATTAGGGAGATTTTCCTTATTATTCGGGAGTTCGAACCGTTTTCCTGTATATCTGTAGAGGGGATGGGAATATTAGGTCAGATTATATCGGGTATCGGGTATCGGGTTGCGTTCGGATCTCGGGGGATTGTGTAGAATAATAGATCGTCAATAGATATATTTATGATGGAAAGAAAATAAAAAAAAAACGATATTTTCTGTAACATTTGTGTTAAGAAACGGCATGCGAAAGGTTCTCAGTGAACCATCACCGTGCGTATAACAGTGTTCTGATCCACCGAGCTGTGAAAGGTTCTCGGTGAACCATCACCGTGCGTATAACAGTGTTCTGATCCACCGAGCTGCGAAAGGTTCTCAGTGAACCATCACCGTGCGTATAACAGTGTTCTGATCCACCGAGCTGTGAAAGGTTCTCGGTGAACCATCACCGTGCGTATAACAGTGTTCTGATCCACCGAGCTGTGAAAGGTTCTCGGTGAACCATCACCGTGCGTATAACAGTGTTCTGATCCACCGAGCTGTGAAAGGTTCTCAGTGAACCATCACCGTGCGTATAACAGTGTTCTGATCCACCGAGCTGTGAAAGGTTCTCAGTGAACCATCACCGTGCGTATAACAGTGTTCTGATCCACCGAGCTGTGAAAGGTTCTCGGTGAACCATCACCGTGCGTATAACAGTGTTCTGATCCACCGAGCTGTGAAAGGTTCTCGGTGAACCATCACCGTGCGTATAACAGTGTTCTGATCCACCGAGCTGTGAAAGGTTCTCGGTGAACCATCACCGTGCGTATAACAGTGTTCTGATCCACCGAGCTGTGAAAGGTTCTCGGTGAACCATCACCGTGCGTATAACAGTGTTCTGATCCACCGAGCTGTGAAAGGTTCTCGGTGAACCATCACCGTGCGTATAACAGTGTTCTGATCCACCGAGCTGTGAAAGGTTCTCAGTGAACCATCACCGTGCGTACGAGGACGCGATGGATTCAGGTTTAATTTTGGTTTCCTTACCGTCATCTAGAATCGTCACCACGACACCTCGACCTGTTATATTGTGATTCCATACTGGTATTACGTGTAGGTCTAGTTTAGGTAAACTGGATCTAGACCGGGTGTCTCTCTATAAAAAAAAACATTTCCACAATCATCAAACGCGCGCACTTTAAACATCCAGTTGTGTTTCATCAATGACAATTGATTCATTATCGAAATCGATATAAAATCGGAATGCTTATCAAAATGAACATTATTGAAATGGTAATCAGATAATCTGAAAATTGGTATCAAAATAAGAATTCAATAATTCTATCATAAGTTGAGGTAATTTTGATATTCTAAAAACGTCGATGATGCAAAACTTACAAGATACCATTCAACGGGCCAGAGTGGATCGTTAAACCTCTCCGATTCCTCATTCCCATCTCTTAACTCTGAACTCTCGTCATCAGCGAAAATCCCGTCACGTTTTACCCGTTTCACAGCGTATTGCTGCTCAACCCATTTCACCTGTAAAAAAACATAAATTAACATATCGATTAACAGGTGCGCAGTCACGTGGTTTGATGATAATCAATTATTGCCAGCCAAGAAATAAGATAAGATAAGATAAAGGTTGATTCTCCTGACTTGTGTTAAGGAGGTCAATACATGTGTAGCGATGCGTGATTCAGATATTCAAGCAAACTGTAACTTTACATAGTTATTAAATACATATCAAATTGAGGAGATTTATTGATTTAATTTCAACTTTAGTATCGGAGGAAACTAGAATTAGTTACAAATATTTATTGTTTAAACGGTTTGGAAAGTTTTAGAAACCGCGTAATCAAAAATAATCACTGGCAATATTAACTATATAAATAATAATGATCAGGCACCATTCACGCCCCAGTGTGGGCACATTGGGAACTGCGGTTTAAAATGATAGTCATTTAGTTTTAACGATGAGGATGAAATTAGATTCGATCAGTCGAAAATACTTGAATATTCAAAATATTTATTCACTGCGGCAGGTGACGGTTTGAATTTGAAATTCAATCTTGTATCGATTAACAGAAAGTGACAGTGTATTTAGCATATACACATAGTGAATTTCAGCTATATCAAAAACGCGCTATTTTTCTATAGAACAATCGAATTGAGTTTTACGATTCAATGATTGAGAGTGAATAGTCGCTGCACCTGACTGGTCACCAATCACTAGACTGACCGGTCAAACCTAATTACCTAATACAGCTCAGTGGTCTAGTGGTTAGCGTGCTCGACTGGCACGCTGGAGTTCCGGGTTCGAATCTAGGGTTAGGGTTATGGACGAGCTTGGGTTAGGTTTATGGACGAGCTAGGGTTAGGGTTATGGACGAGCTGGGGTTAGGGTGTGGGGCTATTTTGGGTCAGGCGACCGTTAATTTCAGTGTTTTTCACATTCTCATTTTACCTAAAAGAGGCCTTTTTTAGTTGGGAATTTCGATTGTTTTGTAATTAAGAACTGTTGTTCAATATTCCTAGCTATGAGCGCTCATAAACAGAGACAAATTCATCGCACTAAATCGATTCAAATTTATCTTGATTAGTTCGGGTTTTTGTGCAAAGTATTATAGCTTGAGAATATTTTTCCCACAAATACTGATACTGTTATCTAATACGTGACTGATTCTCCAGTACAATATGTTTAGAGTTGAGGGTTGCGCTGCTGTGGTCTCTACACACTTTATAAAAGTGTCCCATGAATAATGAATAAAGAGTGTCGTGTCGCAGGCCGTCGCGAGTCCAGGCGCCCCGATGAACAACATACTGACTAATGTTATTTGAAACCTGTTTCATCAAACTCTGCATCAGGAAAAACCGGTCAACAATTACTCGTCGAAGCCCCGTCTCTGTTCATCAACACTTCCAACCCGCTATTAACACATCGGTATCAAACCTATTAACACCTACAGGCTCGATTGACGTAATTGATGCCGTTATCGCTAACTCACTACGAGTTCAACTCAACCCGTACAGTAGGAATATAAGTACTTATTTCATCGGGGATTAGCGGTAAAAACCTATTCGACGAAAGAAAGAAATAAGGGAAAGTAAGAATAGACTGAGGGAGAGAGAGGGAGAGAGGGAGGGAGAGAGGGAGAGAGGGAGAGAGGGAGAGAGGGAGAGAGAGAGAGAGAGAGGGAGATAGGGAGACAGAGAGAGAGGGATATACGTAGCAAGTTGTAAACTGCGGAATTGTAAAATGAGAATTCCTGAAATTCCTTCACTGATTGTCGCCAACAACTATAAAACATCAAACCCTCCTATACACCATCATAACAACTAATTACCCTCACTCACCACAGCCTGCCCTTACTCACTCACCACAGCTGCTCGTGTATCCCTCACCTAGCTGTGAACCACTGCGATGAGTGAGTTAGTTACATACTGTAATTAATCTGTGGACCTGAAAGAGGTGTCGACAATCAAGCACAAACTTCTCAATCCCTCCCTCTCCCCTCTCTTTCCCCATCTCTGCTCACCTCCCTCCTCCACCTCACCCGCCCCCTCCCCCTCTCTCTCTATCTACACCTTGGTCAATTCTGATGCGAAATCCAGATTCCAAATTCTACGAAATCTTTTCTTCATTTCTACGATGAAGTAAAACAATTAAATCATCCATTTAAAATCGAGAAGATTCATTCGTATTTTTCAAAGCATAAATTCTAGCAATTAACTCAGATGTGGCGCGAATGTATAGAGTGAGCCGAGAGAGAGACGAATTATGAGTAAATAGCCTCATAACTCTTACATCACACAACGGCTTCTAAAGATTTAATATAACCTGACAAATATATCCTTGAGGTTTAGTAGAGAGTGAGGGAGCGAGAGGGAGAGAGAGTGAGAGATCGAGAGGGAGAGAGAGTGAGAGAGCGAGAGGGAGAGAGAGGGAGAGAGGGAGAGAGGGAGAGAGGGAGAGAGGGAGAGAGGGAGGGAGAGAGAGAGGGAGGGAGAGAGAGGGAGAGAGGGAGAGAGAGAGAGAGAGGGAGGGAGAGAGAGAGGGTGAGAGGGAGAGAGGGAGAGAGGGAGAGAGGGATAGCAAGGAGATGAACGTGGCTCTTTAAGAAAGCGTTTATAACATCGACAGCTAAAGGGTAGAGTATTTAATGACGTCACTACCGCTCGCTGCTCATTGAGATCGAGTATTTACTCGGTTATTATTCAGGACTGAATGAGGAAGAGAATGTGGACACCTGATGTAAATAGACTGATGACTTTAAACAAGTCAGCAGCGCAGCGCTACTTACTGTCAGTCGTCTTATTGATGTCATTACGCGCAAACCATTTTAAATATTCATCGGTGCGGGAACCACTTCTGGCTGCCCCCATAACCCTCCCAGCATCCTCCGTATCATAACATTTCTATTATCATCCATATACTAACGCGTAAAGATATTACGATCTGCCAAAATCAATTTGATATTTCACGTTATAAGGACAGAAATTTGGAGTTAAATTCAAAGCTTTAATATTCGTTTAATTAAAGCGGAATCGTGCATCAGTGCGAGTCGTTTACACGATTTTACATGAGACTTATAAACACAGAATAAATAAACACCTCTAAAGACGGCTCTAGACGCAGTGTTAGTAAGTTAACACTTTAATGAGTTTAGTTCGGCGGTTAACACTAAATCTGTAGTCACTCGATACATCGGAGAACCGAGTTTTATTGTTTACCGGGGCGATGTGGGTTTCATTGTTTAATGTCGACGGTGGTTTGATTGTTTGAAGCGATCAGATCAAATACACCACGGGCAGCTGCAGCTGCGGCAGTAGTAGCAGCAGCAGCAGCAGCCCCCAGCCCAGGTAGTGACTGCAAGTCTATTCGTCTGAATACATATAAACCCATCTCATGAATACAGCACCTAGCTTACTGTTTAAACAATACCAAACTCAACTGTCAATGTTTGTTGTCACAGCTGTGTATCATATATATTTACTTATTGGTAGCGAGATCCAACCCATAACATCCCGGAGGCCTAGTCAGCCAGGGTACTACGGGCCTAGTCAGCCAGGGTACTACAGGCCTAGTCAGCCAGGGTACTACAAGCCCAGTCAGCCAGGGTACTGTACAGGTCAGGGTATACTGTAGTAATTGACACCCACTCGGTGACTACGCGGCTCGTTCTAAAAGCAGCAGATTTTGAAGATAGACTAAAAGAACGAACTGTTAGAGATTTAGCAGTGATTGTTATTCAGCTATTATCAGCGCGCGTGTTTTAACCCGAACAGGATAAACTGAGAGAGGTGGAGGGTAGGGGAGGGGGATGCTCGGTCACATCCGGTGTAATCATGACTCGCGTTATCTCCCATGATTCCCCTCGACAGGAAACACGTGACTACCCGCTGATAACTCGTTTAATTATGAAAAAAGCGGATATTACTTAGAGTCACGTGGTCATCGTCACAGTGATGATTACAATCAGTTTTAGGGATTATTTTGTGTGCGAGTAAATTATTTCTACGGCGGAGACAAACAGTAAGGGATGATTGATAGACAGTCAGAGAGAGAGAGAGAGGAGAGGGGAGTGGTGGGGGGGGGGGTTACTGCTGGTGAGGCGATTGATGTGAACAAAACTTGAACGCCCCATTTTACCGTACGGTGCTGCCGCTATGCTCATCGTTAGCGGATATTTCATACACTAACATGAGCCGACCCTGGCAGTTGAGTCGCATAGATTGCCAGGGTCGGTTCGTGTTAGTGTATGAACAATCCGCTAACGATGAGCATAGCGGCAGCACCGTACGGTAAAATGAGACCGATCTTTCCTGATTTTTTTGTTAAATTCAGCTGAGAATTTGCTCATTAGAAATAGTTTCGACGCTTCATTTTTTCGTCGTCTCAAGGTTTATAAATCACGTAGGAATTAGATTTCTTTCGGAAAATACTGAAACAGGTTTTTGAATTTGCAGAACTATTTAGAATTTTTGGTTGAAATAACTTAAGTTTTTTTAGGTTATAATCTGAACAGGTGTAAATTTTATTTTCATTTCGACTGACTGAGACAATCGACATACAAGATCGAAGATGATTTCAGATGAATTGAGCTGATCTCGGATGTTTTAGTGTCTGACCAGAGTCAGAAACTTATTTTTCTTGATTTTGAATAATTTTTGTTCACTGAAAATCAGTTCCTCTTTCTATTAAGTTTGTTTTATACAATAATTCACTAAACGACTGTTTTAGTTCTGTATATGTGTAGCAGCAGCAGCAGCAGCAGCAGCAGCCGCTACTCCCTCCGCTACCGAGAAGATGATAAGTTCATTATGTAAACAATGATTTCCTAGTGTAACTCTGTTTTAAGTGTCGTCACTGCTTCCAATTACTTCAAATAAACTGCTAACTGCTGTAATTACTAATTGTGTATTCCTTACAGAGTCTTACAGGATATACAGACTCTCCACACGCACACACTCTCTCACACTCTCTCTCACTCTCTCTCACTGAACTGCGGCTATTAACTCTTCGAATGGTTGTCATTGGAAAGTGAAATTTCAAACGGACTTCCAGATCGTCACGATGCACAGTTTCTAAAATCATCGAAATATTCGAAATATCGAAATATGTTATTGAATAATTTGATAATCAAATTGATTTGAAATTCTAACTTTATACGAATCAATTTCAGTCGATATTTTAAACCAGATAACTGTGGAACTGAGTCCTGTCTGGAGTCTGTAGAATTCAGAATTCGTCTTTGAATCCCGTAAACATATTTCATATAGCGAGATATTCAGATTGAAGACTTACCCGTTCATCGGCGGCTAAAGTTCTTGTGTGATGATCTGCACTTCTTTTAGATCGACTCGGGTGATCAGATCTTATAAATAAATAGTGATCATCTAGTGGTTCGATCTGTAAATACAGTATAACATATCTATAGAAAATAGTGATCATCTAGTGGTTCGATCTGTAAATACAGTATAACATATCTATAGAAAATAGTGATCATCTAGTGGTTCGATCTGTATACTCGATATTTACAACATCGATCAAGATTGATGAAATATTTTCAAAGTAATTTTTCTGGACGATTTAAAATCATTGATTACGGATAAATTTCTATCAGAATTCTAAATTCATCTCTTATTAAACCTGTTGTAGAATGAACAGAACAGTTACACTCGGGTTATTGAACAAATCTTATAACATAAACTTTGTATTATTAAATATAAGTCGATGAGCGCATGCGCAGCCGCATTAGAGGTTTATTTACCGCCCAAACAGCAGACAAACAAAATCAATACAATTCAAATCCGATAAGTGTCGATATTAATAATAGTTGTAACAATTTCACTTTAGATATCGATTAGATATCAATCAATCAATGGAATAATTAATTAGCGAGTCAACCAGCCATTCAGTCAGCCGGCCGGCCGGGCGGTCGGTCAGTCAGTCAGTCAGTCAGTCAGCCAGCCAGTCAGTCAGCCAGCCAGCCAGCCAGTCAGTCAGCCAGTCAGGTGTAGGTGTAGTGTTTATCCAAATATCCTGCAATAACTAATGTACGGTGGTAATATCGGATGTGTTGACTGGTCACCACAAATCTCAGTGGGAATCCTGACTCATACAATACCGGTAGTTGACAAACTAAATTGAAATCTATAAGGCAACATGCTGATAGTATCCTGAATATATTATTAAACCACCTCTTACTCAATATTACTTATTTGACGTTTTGAATGGAACCAGAAATAGAACGGTTACTGATATTTAGATTCAGATTGACACGTTTATTTATCTATAATTATGTAATTCTGATGACGAGGCGACGGCTACTGCTGCAGACTTTAGTTCTACTCCACTCAATGACCTCAAGAGTTATATCTCTAAACCCGGTCTATAAAATATCAAAAATAAACCCCGAAGTTTGAAATTTGAGACTTATTTTCATAGGACCTGGTTGCAATATCTGTAGAGTTTGTTTTCATCAGATGGACAGCTATAGACGAACTAAAAGCGAGGGTAATTGAAGAGACGTGATCCATAGTTGACAATACTCCGGGGACTATCTATCCGGTTTACTGTACTGAAACCGCCAACACAAATAAAATGTTAAAAATTGTTTGACATTTGAATGTGTATTTTTGACGATTAATTTCCATGTAATATTTGTATTGAGCAAGTATAGGGTAACGGGGAGCGGGTATGGGGGATATGGGGAGGGCGATGATGTACTATGTTTGTCGATGAAATGACTCGAGCACACTACGCTCCATTAAGGTGCTATGAAAAATATATTTGCGAAGCATTTGAAATTTGTAATTGACTACGCGCAGCCCTATCAACTGAGCAAATCCCGCGAGAAACTGCGAGAAATAACATCTCGCAATATCCAAATATACTACGCATTTTCATCAGCGAAGAATTATGATAATAATTTTGTTTTTTTTTAGGAGGAGGGGATTTCAGTTAATGTCTTCGTAACATATCCGCTTAAACTTCGGCTTCGGAGAAAACACTTAAACTTCCATGAATACCAGTAATCAGTAAAATCCCCCCTCTCTCTCTCTCTCTCCCCCTCTCTCTCTCTCTCTCTCTCTCTCTCTCTCTCTCTCTCTCTCCTCTCTCTCTCTCTCCTCTCTCTCTCTCTCTCTCTCTCTCTCTCTCTCTCTCTCTCTCCCTCCCTCCCTCCCTCCCTCCCTCCTCCCTCCCTCTCTCTCTCTCTCTCTCTCTCTCTCTATGGTATCATTGAATTATCGCTTTTAACACGTTCAGATATAAATTATCATGTTTAAAAACTGTTAATGAAATTTTCCTAAATTCTCGGTAATAGATAACGCACAAACAATTATTCATATATAGCATTAGCACCTATAACTCTGCGGGGGGGGGGAGGAGTGCCAGCTATGGAACTAACTTTCCATATTTTCTCCACATGGTAAGGTTACAATGTATTATATCTAATTGTTGGATGTATTTCATAGTTAGGAACGGATATCGCGAATAGTTGATTTGAGCGCGTATGGTGTTCACTGGGTAGGTATCGCTGGAGGGGCGTAGGGGCGTAGGGCTGGACGGACGGAGGGGCGTAGGGGGTTCGGATATTGCCCCTCGATAACCATCAGATTTCTGATGCTTTCATTTGCATCAGTTTCATATCAACTCATGATTCAACGATTGAAATGAACCTGTTGGATTGTGTCACCCCCAGCAGCAGCGCAGTATAGACTATTAACCCAACAATACAAACCCTATTAAACCGTTAATGCACATATGGAAATCGTGACGTCACTCAGATACGTGGACCCGCCACGTGTTAATGAACGAACGCTTTACTTCCGGTTTTAATATCCGTATTTAAGGAGTTCTATAATCTGTGTGCGAATGAATTGTGATATTGTGTAAATACCCACTGCGCCCCTCCTCAATCCGCCCTCCTCCCCTTGCGCCCCTCCTCAATCCGCCCTCCTCCCCTTGCGCCCCTCCTCAATCCGCCCTCCTCCCCTTCTCTCATTATATGCAGGTACTGATACCACGATAAATGATTTATTAATGACTAGTAATAATAATATATATAATTCTATAAATCTCTCAAGATCATCCACGGTTAAATACTCAGTATTCAACACACTTGACATATTAAACATATCATATTTACGTCAAATACTTGAAATTGGGAACGGGACCGGAGACACCCACCACATCGGAGCCCCACACGGGTGCGCCCGGAGCCCCCACGCGGGTGCGCGCGGAGATATCAAGGCCGGTGCTCCTGCTGATGGTTTTTGTGACTCAAGGTGGCAAATGAAATTAAACTTGAGTTCAGCAGGGCCCACTGCGTGATGCAACTCTAAATTCATTATAGAGTTCATAATCAAACTGGGCCAGTTTCCGGCGCGCAGTTACAGACCGGTCGCTACTGAATGGTTGAGGATCGTCTTAAAATTAGAATAGATTTACCGGCGGCATCAAGTGATCACTCGTGCGGAACCGAACCTGTCGCGCCAGTACCGCGCTATCAAAGTTAAACGTAACTAAGACAAAGAGAGAAATAGTTTGAGAAGAAACACGTAGTTTTAATTAAGCGGTGTTGCGCAGTTTGCACGAATAACCAGCACTGAATACAGAATGATAGTTAAGTATTCATGTTCGCATGGTTCGTTAGTCCTGGAATAGAACGTGACTTCCTTACTAATCACACCGACCACCGACTCAACTTCTCCCTCTCTCTCTCTCCATCTCTCCCTCTCTCCCTCTCCCTCCCCATCTCCTGCCTCTTCTCTCCCTCTCCCTCTCCCTCTCCCTCTCCCTCTCCCTCTCCCTCTCCCTCTCCCTCCCTCTCCCTCTCCCTCTCCCTCTCCCTCTCCCCCTCTCCCTCTTTCTCTCCCTCACCTGCCTCTCTCTTTCTCCCTCTCTCTCCATCTCTCCCTCTTTCTCTCCCTCTTTCTCTCCCTCTCTCTCCCTCTCTCTTTCTCCCTCTCTCTCTCTTTTATAATTACCAAACAATAACCACTTTCACCTGGTCGCCATAGTGGTTAGAATTACAGCTGCGCTCACTACCCTCTTATCAGCAGACTCGGCCTTCTTGATTTCTATCTGTTTGTTTCAAGTTGAGCCCTTTCTGCACCACATTAATAACAGTTATATTTGAAAAGTTCAAATGGCCATCAGATTCTGGCAGCGCCGTATCATCGTCATCATCATCGTCCTCATCATCAATAGTTGCTGCTGTTGCTGCTATAATCATCCATTAACGGAAACGCGTTAGTGCGATAAATAGGCAAAGTAAACTAAACATTGAACATCATGTCACAAACTGCGGATCGGAGCGGCGTCGAGCAGAGAGCGAGCGCCATCAGTTCAGTTTATACTCATGAATTTTGTATGTTTACAATGAGTCAATATACTGTAATAATGACGATAGCGACACAGTCACACACTCACTCACTCACACCGATTCGACCGACCATATTTTCATTCATTCTCGAATCATTACACCTAGTTTCAAATTCTTCAATTCAAATCGCATTAGATTCCATTAAATCTTAACCCTAAACTCTATTCCTAACTCATCAGGCCCGCCAGCCCGCCAGCCCGTCAGCCAGCCCGCCCGCCAGCCGATAAATTCATCATTTATATCTTCTGAATTTCATAGTGAACTGTCATTTTCCTCAGTAACTCATAGGGGAACTTGAATATCGATTTTTCGCGGAATGAATCGTTTTTTGCTAAATTAAAAGAAAACCATTTTGATTGTGACAATTCGTAGACACATGTATATCACGCGTGAACGATGCAGGTTAAAACTGGTCGCGTATAAATTCAATAAGGGCAGGTGGCTTTTTATCAAGTGAAAAATCAATACTTTGATAGACATGTAAAACTGAAATACGTGTATATCAATATAGTATAAGAAAGATATCGGATCAATCAGTGAATATTGAACAGGCAATCAGACAGATCTACAGATTGAAACTATTCAAACCCATCATTCGCTGTGAATATATCAACATCGTGTATATGATATTAGCCTAGAATTCGACCAAACAACATCCCCGATATAATTGTTATTGTTGTTTTTTCGATCGTTATTTCCTACACGGTTGATGTGCGCTGCTGATGTCCAGTTCTAGCGCGTCACTTTCATCTAGGATTTGACGGCCGAATACAAATGCCGCTTATATCTGAGAGCGTAGAAGAAGTAAAGCCGTGAATATCTGGCCAAACGTGTCAGTTTTATTCTTGCCTTTGTTCGCTAATCTCGGGATTAAGCTTATGTTTGTATAACTCGTCGGGGGGAAAGTTATCGTAACTTCTATACCGGAAGTACGTCACGGTAAATCATCACGTACCAGACTGCAGAAACCGAGCCTCGCTTTGAGACTAATCAATTTCACAGACGAAAAAACAACAGAACCTAGCGACGAACCTAGCAACCAGAGACAATGAGGAATCATATCCGGAAGTCATAGATTTGTCATATATGACACGCGTGAATATATAGAATAATTTGGACCCAAGAGAGAAACTCACAGAAAACTTCACCGTTCCTTCCTGACGTATTACTACTACAAACAACATTATTATTATTAGTCTAATAACAGTGACGATGGTTAAATATCTACGTGATTATATTACCATATGGCGCTACTTACAATAAACCACTAGATATTTCATACAAATTGAGTGAAGTTGCTTATTACCAGGAGGTCGGGTCGAACTATAGTTGAGTCAGAATTCCATTAGTTGCTTTATTTATGATTTACTACCATAAGTCAATCGGAACTGGAAGAACTGAAGGAGTCAGAGAGGAGCTCGATGAGTTAGAAGACCGGTCGAGTGTAAGATAAACATCTTCGTCTCTACCGTGATGAGTTCGGCTAAAAAACCCAATCATCCTCGAGCTAGCTCAATCTCTATAACCGCTTTACTTACTGCCTACACGTGGACACACGCGCAATACGCGCACCGAGCTGGCAAATCTTAAATCAATTCAATTTCTTCCAATTCATCCTAAATCGATTCAGGAGTTAATCATTTTCGTGAATCGGGCTCGGAGCTAAAACATCCATATATAAAAATCAATACAGTCGATGTCCGTTATAATGGCATCGTTTAAATGCCATTGCTCGCTTAACGCCAGCATATTTCAGAAAACTGATTTGCTCAATCAAACTCAAATTAAAATGAAAATATACCATTCTTTATAACACCATTTTTTCCATTGGTCTCAACAGTGAAATTATAACGGTCTTTGACTGTCAGTGAAAAATGAAATCGAATAAATCGAGGTCGAATGGCTAGTTTAAGCTAGTTCATGGTTGAAGTAATTCCAGGTATTTCATCATCACTGATAGAAGAAAATAATCATTAGTAGAATAAAATGCGGAACGGAAACGGAAATGAGTGCGTTAAATCGGCTTATATTAATAAGATATCTAAAAGCCTTGTAAGATTTACCGCTCGACTCAGCTCTCAATAATACTGTTATTTATATTCAATCAGAGAAATTGGAAATTTGGGAAATATGATTTTATGATATGATTACCTGAATTCTAATCAGGAATCGTTTTTTTTTCGTGGGTTTTAACTTTAATGAAAAACATTGGTGTAAATTGGATGAGAAACTGGTTGCTATCAGAGAGTGATAGCGAGGGTTGTTAGTTTTAAAAAAAAGAATATATGACTTTATTTGACTAAGAATATTAATATAAAAGGTTTGCTTAGGCACATGGGGTAGGCTGACTGAATGTCTTTATTTCATGAGACGTTTTTTGCAGGATGAAAATGTCCCCGTTTTGGCGAGGAGTTCTTGCTGCACGGCTGGATGAGGTTAAAGGGATGAATGGGTGAACTCGAGGTGTGATTCACAGGTTGCGCAAGTTGTAATACAATCCCTTGATTCTCAACACGATTCGCATTACATCAGTAAAAAACCTAACCAACAAATAAATAATTCACTAAATTCACCTCGATTTTCTCTGCCTCCATTACGGCTGGCTCCGGCTCGACGGCCGCCGCGCGCGAGCGAGCGAGCGTCTACACTTTCATTTTTTCGATGTATATCGATATTTTTCTAGAAAGGTCTCGCGGATTGTGTTACATTCACGTCCCTTCATTACTTCATATTCAACATAGATACCGTTGATACCATTTGAAATATGAAGACAAATGTCAAATATTCATATCTATAAATTCCTTACGGAATAAAAAAAGATTCACTCAAAACAACGAATTGTTGAATTTTGCGACGATTTAGAATATGCGCTTCAAACAAGATTAAATGTTCTAATTTGTATTTTTGATGTTTGTACTAAAAGTGCATGACAAATTCGGATTGAAAAACAATCGAAATATCCGCAAAAATGAATTTGTTAATGAAGTTAATTAATTAACATAACACATTGTAATAATATTGATTCACAGTCGATTGAACGGCAACAATGGAACAGTGGACATCTGTTCCTACGGGCAACTTATTGGTTCGTTGCGACTGATGAAATCTATTCTCGATGATTCGTTTGGGAATCAGCAGTTTGTATCGGGTGTCGCAGGTGCGCGTATAGAAATCTATTATCAATAATCTTTGAGTGATGAATATTTTTTGCTTTATTGCGCGCCGCATGGTCGCGATTATTCCTCGTTTTAAATTGTTTATTGCTACCCGCGGCTGCAGCTCACCGGTTCTGCAGCTCACCGATGTTGTTTTTTTTACCAGATTTACATTAATTTGAAAACAACTACAAACGAATATAGAAAGCAGGACTGAAAAATGATTCGAAGTTTTGGTTGGGTACCCTGCATTCATGATCCCGGAGGGAGGAGGGGGGTTACCTAGCATGCGTGGTCCCGGAGGGAGGAGGGGGGTTACCTAGCATGCGTGGTCCCGGAGGGAGGAGGGGGGTTATTTATTTGTCAGATATATAGATATCGGTAATATATATGTAAATATGTTATCTTGATGTCGGGAAATAAAGAAAAAAATCAAAGATGACATGAGAGAGCTGGAATATGTGATAATAACATGGTAGCACCTCGGCGGCTGTGGCGGCGGCGGCTATAGAGAGGCAAACGGAGTCCTTTGATAATATACTGATTGCTCATTCACACTGACCGCCGCCACATCACTGATTACTGTTACTGTAACACTTTATAGTGTTATACATCGTTCAAACTCCTTCAAATATCGCAGAAACTACGACAAAAACACTATCGATATCGAAACATGTTCAGTGTCTGGAGTTGTGTGTCGTGTATAGAGAGTATTCTATGTTTCACAGGTTATTGTACTGTGTGACGAGTAACTCGAGAAATTCTTCTCGAAAACGCTGTTATGTTTTTGTAACACGATCAAAACTGCGCGAAATGTGCTACAAACTTAAAGGTCATAATAATACATCGAATCACTCGTAAATAGAAGGATTATAATGGAAGCTGATTTTTATAAAGTTCCCTTTGAATATATCTGAAAGTCGCGATATAGATCGTCATTAACTAAACGTGTCACTAGCAAAACCTGGGAATTTAGAAAATGAAAACAAATGATTGTAACCTAATGAGAGAATGATAGACCAGATACTGTTAATGAGAGGCACGACCCGACTGGTCACCAGTCACCACAGTCTGACAAGACAAACTAACAAACTTATACAATCACTAGAGCTAGGTGGTCTAGTGGTTAACGTGCTCGGTTAGCGCTCTGGAGTCTCGAGTTCGAGGCTAGGGTTAGGGTTACACGCGACTTAGGCTGTCAGGGTTAGGGTTACACACGACCTAGGCTAGGGTTAGGGTTACTGAAGTCCAGGGTTTTTGTACGAACTATTTTTTTGTCCAGAAAATAATTTTTAATGGATAGGAAATCTTCCTCTTATCGATATATATTTCATGCTGGTTATCAAGCTGATAGTGTAGTGGACCTGCGGCTCACTTTATGGGACGGTGTTGCTGTGTTTAGTTAGTGAATTACAGGTCACGTGGATATGAGCACTAACCCGTGTAATTACTGCTGTTCATCCTTACAAGCTGAAATTGCAGCTATTTTTTTAGATAATCTTACTATTCTTGAGAAAAAATAATTTATCGGAATATGAAATCAATACCTGGAGGCAAACAGGGAGAGTTATAGAGAGTTACTGCACAGTAGAGAACTCTAACCTCCCTCCCTCTTCCATCCCCACAAACCATGACCTCCCTCCCTCTTCCATCCCCACAAACCATTACCTCCCTCCCTCTTCCATCCCCACAAACCATTACCTCCCTCCCTCTTCCATCTCCACAAACCATGACCTCCCTCCCTCTTCCATCCCCACAAACCATTACCTCCCTCCCTCTTCCATCCCCACAAACCATTACCTCCCTCCCTCTTCCATCCCCACAAACCATGACCTCCCTCCCTCTTCCATCCCCACAAACCATGACCTCCCTCCCTCTTCCATCCCCACAAACCATTACCTCCCTCCCTCTTCCATCCCCACAAACCATTACCTCCCTCCCTCTTCCATCCCCACAAACCATTACCTCCCTCCCTCTTCCATCTCCACAAACCATTACCTCCCTCCCTCTTCCATCCCCACAAACCATTACCTCCCTCCCTCTTCCATCCCCACAAACCATGACCTCCCTCCCTCTTCCATCCCCACAAACCATGACCTCCCTCCCTCTTCCATCCCCACAAACCATTACCTCCCTCCCTCTTCCATCCCCACAAACCATTACCTCCCTCCCTCTTCCATCCCCACAAACCATTACCTCCCTCCCTCTTCCATCCCCACAAACCATGACCTCCCTTCCTCTTCCATCCCCACAAACCATTACCTCCCTCCCTCTTCCATCCCCACAAACCATTACCTCCCTCCCTCTTCCATCCCCACAAACCATGACCTCCCTCCCTCTTCCATCCCCACAAACCATTACCTCCCTCCCTCTTCCATCCCCACAAACCATGACCTCCCTTCCTCTTCCATCCCCACAAACCATTACCTCCCTCCCTCTTCCATCCCCACAAACCATTACCTCCCTCCCTCTTCCATCCCCACAAACCATTACCTCCCTCCCTCTTCCATCCCCACAAACCATTACCTCCCTCCCTCTTCCATCCCCTCAAACCATTACCTCCCTCCCTCTTCCATCCCCACAAACCATTACCTCCCTCCCTCTTCCATCCCCACAAACCATTACCTCCCTCCCTCTTCCATCCCCACAAACCATGACCTCCCTTCCTCTTCCATCCCCACAAACCATTACCTCCCTCCCTCTTCCATCCCCACAAACCATTACCTCCCTCCCTCTTCCATCTCCACAAACCATGACCTCCCTCCCTCTTCCATCCCCACAAACCATTACCTCCCTCCCTCTTCCATCCCCACAAACCATTACCTCCCTCCCTCTTCCATCCCCACAAACCATGACCTCCCTCCCTCTTCCATCCCCACAAACCATTACCTCCCTCCCTCTTCCATCCCCACAAACCATTACCTCCCTCCCTCTTCCATCTCCACAAACCATGACCTCCCTCCCTCTTCCATCCCCACAAACCATTACCTCCCTCCCTCTTCCATCCCCACAAACCATTACCTCCCTCCCTCTTCCATCCCCACAAACCATTACCTCCCTCCCTCTTCCATCCCCACAAACCATTACCTCCCTCCCTCTTCCATCCCCACAAACCATTACCTCCCTCCCTCTTCCATCCCCACAAACCATGACCTCCCTCCCTCTTCCATCCCCACAAACCATTACCTCCCTCCCTCTTCCATCCCCACAAACCATTACCTCCCTCCCTCTTCCATCCCCACAAACCATGACCTCCCTTCCTCTTCCATCCCCACAAACCATTACCTCCCTCCCTCTTCCATCCCCACAAACCATTACCTCCCTCCCTCTTCCATCCCCACAAACCATTACCTCCCTCCCTCTTCCATCCCCACAAACCATGACCTCCCTCCCTCTTCCATCCCCACAAACCATTACCTCCCTCCCACTTCCATCCCCACAAACCATTACCTCCCTCCCTCTTCCATCCCCACAAACCATTACCTCCCTCCCTCTTCCATCCCCACAAACCATGACCTCCCTCCCTCTTCCATCCCCACAAACCATTACCTCCCTCCCTCTTCCATCCCCACAAACCATTACCTCCCTCCCTCTTCCATCCCCTCAAACCATTACCTCCCTCCCTCTTCCATCCCCACAAACCATTACCTCCCTCCCTCTTCCATCCCCACAAACCATTACCTCCCTCCCTCTTCCATCCCCACAAACCATTACCTCCCTCGAGTATCTCGAGGCAGTCAAGTTAAGTAAAACTATAGATTGTATTTTTAGATGTTTTGAATTGAAGTTTTATTTAAACAGCTGAACGCACGCACAGCACTGACCGAACACTCCGAACACTCCGAACACTCCGAACATTGGTTTATATCGAGACAGGTGTTCGCTTTATTATATTCAATCATGACTTTATCATAATCCACAAAAACACTATGATTTATATCATAGGACTAATGTAGAGGAGAGATAGGGGATGAGGGGAGAGGAGAGATAGGGGATGAGGGGAGAGGGGAGAGGAGGGGAGAGGAGGGGGGCTAGGGGAATAGAAAGGTTATACATGGTTATATCAAACTGTGCATATATAAGATAATGATATATTTTTTTACTTGTGGAGGTCTAGTTCAACCTATTGACGCAAATGACAGTATTTATACATGTATACATGATCGTAGTCTCTAGAGGTAGCGCGGCGGAGACACTACGAGTAACTCGATCTAAAGAGCTGATCAAGAGCTCACCACGTGACCACGAATAGCACTGTAACTTTATATCATATATAGAAAATAAAAAAACTAAAACCTGCCGCACGCGCGTCATAAATGAAATAAAGATAATTTCTATGACAACAGGTAATATTTGCGGTAATAATGTATGTAGATGAGTGAGTTGAGACAGATGTTTTTCAGTACAGTATGCATCACAATATTATCACGTGTTGTATTAGAGAACCCTGGTATAGAGACGAGTAGAGAGAGAGAGAGGGAGAGAGAGGGAGGGAGAGAGGGAGGAAGAGAGGAAGAGAGGAAGAGAGGGAGAGAGGGAGAGAGGGAGAGAGGGAGAGAGGGAGAGTCATCTAAATATTCATACATCGCGTTTGTATCGAACATAAAGACATAAAATATGGCGCCCCATAGGCCGCGAACACAAGTCGACCTTAATCTCCACTTAAGAACACAAAGACACAATAAGTATGAAATATTGATACGCGTTGTGTTTTTTGTATAATAATAATATCGGAAATACCGAGTATTTAATCGCTGAAAGTGCTCGCATAGCACCGCATCGCGCATGCGCCGCCGATAACGGCAGAGCATGAAATCATGTTTTTCTTTGTTTGACAGAAGCGTGTGCCGTCAATAAGTGTAAACTAGCTTCCATTTATCCCCTCAGGTCAAAAACACCAACAACACATCAAAAATCAACGCTAATCGCGTTTGAAATCCGGTATTCTTGACCTAAAACACCCGATAAAAATTCTTACGTTTCTCAGAAAATACTTCAATCTATTCAGAAATTCGATATATTTTATCAGCCTCAAGTAAAACCAACAAAGTGCGTTCGCTCTCAAAACGACTTGAATTTAAACTGGTGTCAATTACTCTAAATTCGGGCTGTAGAAATCGTATCAGTAGAGAAACCCAGTACACATAAACCATCAGTTAACCAGCTGTTCGTCCTCCACTGACCATTGGTCAATCCTCATTGACCAAACCTCACTGACCACTGGTCAATCCTCACTGACCACTGGTCAATCTCTGTGCGAGTGTGAAGCTCTGATCATTGGTTTCATCCATGCATTAGAAATATGTTAATTACGATGTTTTATTGCCCATATTTGGTCAAACGGAGGTGGTTAATACATAAAATAACCACTATTCATCGTGTAAGGGGTAGCGCACCGTGTTACTAGCAGCACCGATCCGATAACCGAACTTTACACTGAAACTATCAGATACTGAAACATGTATTCAATTATTCATTGAACTTCTCTTCAATTCATTCAGATATTTAAATCTAAGAACTAATATCGTAGCAGTACCTGGCACCGCGGTACCTGGCACAGTCAGAACTTAAACTCGTGAAAAACTGAGTCGACGGTCAGAACTTGTGAAAAACAAACATTAGTGAAAAGCGAGGACAGAATCAAAATTTCTACATGTGTAAACCAGTTATAGTGTAAAGGTTTTATTTTAGAATTGAATCGATTTATTAAACGGTTTTATGTTATATTCAGTTGTGTGTGTTTCAATCATTCATTGAACTAGTGATTTAACAATGACTCATACTGACTGACTGACTGGGAGTACTCGCTCCAGTCTGTTCCTGACTCTCTCTCTCCCTCTCTGTCTGTCGTGTTGTGACACTTTTAATATACGAAAAAGCTTTTCTATTAGTCTAATTACAATTTCTGAAGCCATTATCAAAATTTGAATTTCAAATTAAAATTCCATCCGTTAAACCGTTATCAGATGGACACGCTTTTTTATAATAAAAACAGAGATCAAAGTCCTGAAATAACCATTAGGGCAGCAGCAGTAAATTGATGAAAGCGAAAATAGATTACTTTACATTTTACATATTACCTTCAATGTAACAGGATGAGTGTCTGGTGACAATACTTTTAATAAATTTACATCAAAACCTTATACGAAGAGTGAGTGTGAGAGAGGGAGCTATAGGGGGTGGGGAGGAGAGGGGAGCGGTAGTGGCTTGAGCGCGTTCTATGCTTACAGTAGCCGCAGGGTCAAACTGACTGACTGACTTTCCGCGCGGCTCCCGAGGAAATGAACTCAGTCTTTTACCCGTTACACACATAATATACACATCAAATATGATCGTAATAGTTTTTGACGAAATGAAATGCGAACTGAGAATGCAAAATTAACGTTAAGAGAGAGAAGAGAAAGGATGAAAGAGGAGAGAAAAGGAGGAAAGAGGAGGTTGTACTGCGCTGTAATCTGATGATACCTCCGCGCAACTCAGCTCTACCGGTTATATATATATATATATATATATATATATATATATATATATATATATATATATATATATATATATATATATATATATATATATATATATATATATATATATATACTACTCTCATTTCACGCTATTCTTTTCATTTTATTAAGTTGTTATAACAAGATATATTCCCGTAAAAAACGAGAATTATTGAACCCGAGATCTCAGTGATATCTCAGTGACATCTCAGTGATATCTCCCCTGAGATCTCAGTGAGAACTCAGTGAGTTATCGCTGATATTATATCTAATTCATAGAAAAAGACTCTCGTGATGTAAATATCTCAGATATCTTTATATGTTTATATTCTAAACGATAAAATCGCCAGAATGTTTAGATTTACCCGAAATCAAACAGAAAAGTATTAACGATTGCGACTAGAATCCATAGTTACACGATGAAAGTTGAATTGGTGTATGTAGTAAAACGGGTTGTTTGTTGTATATATTATTGATAGTTGTTGACGCCCAATTCGACCGGGACCTATTGATGGTAATATCGATCGAATAAGTGATGGGCATACTGTCTGTCTGAAATAACACAACACACATCTATAAATTCACTGTTTACTTTTAAAAGCATTCATATTATTAAATTATATTTTGTTCGGCGTAATTCGGTGAAGCTCGGGGTTTTCCGTCACTCATTATAAAAATATTCTCA